>NC_090366.1:9243029-9543029 GCF_035084215.1 Heptranchias perlo | reverse complement strand
AAAACCCACTGCAGTATTGAACGAGAGTGCTTCACTGTCAAAAGCCGCCTTCTTTCGGCTATCTGTTGAATCCAAATTATGCCGAATCAGATGGAGCTGCCAGCGCTCGAAAAGAGCGGGGAGTTCTCTTGGAATCAATGGTTCCAGCCAACGAACGTGTTATCTGCTCGTTTGTTCTCTGTTGTAAGCAGCTATCGAGATTTCAATCGTATGCTTCGAAGCACTGACCAGAAAGCTAGAACTAATCAATCAATTTATAGCTATGTGCAATCAGAATAAATAATGCACACTTTCAAAATGACCACGTACATAAAAATAATTACTTTGGTGCTATTGGCATTCATTTGTAAACTATCCTTTTAAAATCTGGGATTGCTCTATCACTGACTGGATCTGTGTAAGTTCGCTGCTCTGCTTGAATTCATTAAATTGGCGCTGGATTGACCGATTTAGCCATTATTTGGCTATTTTAATCGTTGTTCACCCATCTTAGACGGGCAAAGCGAGCATTATTACCACAGGCATGTACTGACTACCCACGGTTCTGTCGCTAAGCCTAACGAAATTGTATTGGACGATCTATCCCACAGGAAATCTCGAGTAAATACCTTTTTTAAAAAAAAAATACCAGATTTAGAGCTGAATTTCTTAAAGTGAAAAACATGTAGATTCCAGTTTTAAAACTGCTCTTGCCGTTCGTGTCTGCCCCTCTCAGGTGGACGCAAAAAAAATCACAAGGCACTATTTCAAAGAAGAGCAGGGGGGAGTTCTCTCCGGTGTCCTGGGCCCAATATTTATCCCTCAACCAACATCACTTGAAAAAAAACCAGATGATCTGGTCATGAGCACATTGCTGTTTGTGGGATCTTGCTGTGCGCAAATTGCCTGCATTCCAACAGTGACCACACTTCAGAAAGTACCTCATTGGCTGTAAATTGATTTGGGACGTTCTGGGGTGGCTCAAGGCGCTATAGAAAAGTTCATTATTTTTCTCTATCAGCGGCAGTTGCCAAACACATTGCAATTTAAAAAGAATAACGTTGTATTTTCTGGTTTTGATTACGGCAGTATTTGTGACTCCAGCAAACCGACTCGCCCCGGGAAGCAGCGTGAGCCTCACCACGGAGATATCTGAGCGATTCTATCCCAGTGACATCGAATGGGGCATTGAGGATGCTCGTGGGACGGCCGGCGAGATTGTATTCCAGTGGGAACATAACGGCGCATTGATCGCTAAAGACAGTCGACACTCTTGGGATTCTACAAATTTCAACATCAGTTGCTTTCAAAAGAAAGATACTGGAGTCTACACATTAACTATAACATTGAAAGGTGGAAAGGCCACATCTTATAGCAATAGGTTGGATATAGGTGAGATGCTGTCCAACTTTTTCAGTTATTGGTTGGCAATTCTTTAGTAAAGAAAGATAAAATATTTATTAAATTTGGCAGTGTTTGCAGGAAGATTTATTGACTGTTGCTACGGAGTGAATCGAAATGTTTCTTGGCAATCGGCCATTTTAGCTTAGGCATGGATCCATATAGAAAGGAACAGGCCAATGTCATGTAAACGCATTGAAACGGCGCCTGGTAACATCGCAGTCATTTCTTGGCTATAATCCACGATTAAGGAACAATTGTGGCCTATTATGGATATAGCAAGTCAGTCCCAGTTTCAGAAATGTTGCTCGTTGTTGCTTAAGGTCCAGGTCAATAGCGAAGGCGGTAATTTTAACTTTGGGCGATGGTGTAAAATGGGAGCTGTCGAATTGGCCGCCCATTATACGCTCGGCCTGATATTCCATTGACTTCAATGGAATGGGAAATTGAACATAGCGTATAATTGGCGGCCAATTCATTGTGGCCCATTTTAGACTGTTGCCCAAAGTAAAAAATAACCCAGTACCACTTATTGCCCACTTTTACCTGGCTTAAGTGGTAAAGAAGAACCAAAAGCAAGCAGTAATCCTTAATAGAACCACAATCGGCCACGCACTCAATGTACAGCTGCAGATGACGGGGTCTGTGCACCATCCGCTCTGAGAGACCGGGCACTCTTACTCCCAAGGTCCCGTCCGCCACCCTTCAAACTCTGGATACCAAGGCCTCAGGGGGTGATCTCTGCATTTTAACGTTGAGAATCATAGAATGGTACGGCACAGAAGGAGGCCATTCGGCCCATCTTGTCTGTGCCGGCTATTGTAGTGCTGATAAACAGTACTCGGTTTCATTGTTTGCTGCACTGAGCTAACATCTGAGGGTAACAGTTAATAAACGTTTCTTAAAGGCAATGATTCAGAACGCAATCTTAATAATAGATCAACTACAATGCTCGCTTTTTCCATGTTTGTTGCAGAAGCGTCTTCTCCTGAAACTTCAAAGATTGTGGGCATTATCCTGGCGATTATAGGGGTCGTCTGTTTAATAACTACCGCTGTTATCATTTACAAGAAGCCAACGCCCATTCAGCAAAGCCAGCCTGGTAAGCGCCTGATTGATATGCGAATATGCTGGTGATATATAGTGGAGAGAAACAGGGAGAGCGAGTTCTCCATGTGCCCTGAACGTGACCTTATTTTGTTTGCCCTGCTTCGTTTCGTTTCGGAGTCAAAAGACTTTACCGAAAGCAACATGGACAAATTGCTCAGTCAATTAATTCACAATATGATCGCACAAATGATTTCACTCTAAAAGTGCATCAAAAATCACAATATGGACATCAATTATGCTGAGGACGTATGCAAGTAATAATGCACAGTAGGGGTGAAATTGGACATGGGCTGGGACGCAAAACAGGCGGTATCGCATCAATCGCCCGCTATATGACCCGCCCTAAATTCACTCCCATTGACTTCAATGCAACTGAATATCGGGCGTGTCATATAACGGGCGGCAAAGCGATTCCGCCTGTTTTGCGTCCCCATCCCTGTCCAAATTCACCATTGTGCCAAAGCAAAGGATCGATCATTTGTCCTCTGTGAGCTAATTTTCTGGAAAGTAAAAGCCTAAGTTGTGTGCGTCGGTTTGAGGCGCATCCCATTTTGGAAAGGAAGATTGTAACTCGCCATTTTTCTATTGCAACCACGTGTCACAGAGGATAACTGGAACCATAAGAAGCAGCAAAAATGCTGCGGATGCTGGAAATCTGAAATAAAAGCAGAAAATGCTGGAAAAATGCTCAGAAAGTCAGGCAGCATCTGTGGGTAAAGGAACAGATTTAACGTTTCAGGTCGAAGACCGTCTGTCAGAATTGGAAGAAGTTGAAGAGTTTTTGAGCAAGTACAGAGTAAGGGAAATGGAGGGGAGGAAAGAATAAAATGGGAGGTCTCTGAGGGTGGAGGGCAGGAGTGATTAAATGACAGAAGGGATGATGGTGCAAGGCAAGGAGAGCGGTAATGGGACAGGTTAAGAAACAAAAGATGGGCCTAGAGTAGCTGTAAATGGCAACAGCAGAACCATTACCAGCACCTACAGTTCCACAAGTAAAATGGGAGCAGTGGTTATGATCTGAAGTTATTGAAATCAATGTTGAGTCCGGAAGATTGTAAAGTATCTAAAGGAAAGATGAGATGATGTTCCTCGAGGGATGCAATGTAATTATTCCAGTTGTGGAGTGGGAAACTATGGGAAATTAAGTGGACCAGCGAATTGAACACAAACATTCAGTGACACAGCCATTGGTGAATATCCTTATCAATGTGAATCTTCAATATTTGAATTGTTATTTTCCATTGTCAGCAGGAAACTACGTCAACGTTCCTCTTCAACCAGGGTGGTCCAATCAGGTAAACTCAACTACAGTGGAGGGAGGGGGGCTTCCTCTGAGCGCTAGCTGAAGCAATATCATAAACTAATTCTTCCTAGGCATGCTGCACCTGAACAGGTGGAATCTGGTGACACGTTTCTTTTAGCAATCAGTACCTTGGAGACCTGTTTCACCGGAAGCTCTGTAAGGTGCATTTCCGGCCGCCAATTTGTCCCAAATGTGACCCCCCCTCCCAACACTTCGGGAGGGGACGGATTATAAACCGAGCACAGAACAGGGATTAACCTTATAGTTCAGTATAGCGCAAGGCAGTGCTTTAGTCAGCAAAACTTTTCCCAAAATAAGTGTTAGCAGAACCTATATCCCGAATGTCCTCGTTCCATTATGATTTGTCAACCATTCCTGAAGCAACTGCATCTTTCGGCCTAACGTCTCCCATTTGTAATGATAAACAATGGACTAATTATAGACTATTTTGCACCAAAATGCACTGTAATCGTTATCTGCATGTATTCGTTTGCACACATGCCTCTTAGTCTTTGCACAGATGTCAATGCAAATTGTTTTTCATTTTCCATAACTATGTTCACATTGTGTTGCAGAACGCATCTGAGTTGAGCTCCACATACATGGTGAGTGTGTTTGAGAAAAATGCAGCTTCCATTGAAACCTTATTTTAACCAAATTAATCGCGGTTTGAAGGCTTCATGTCTGCTTTGTATTTTTTTCTTAAAGACAATGAATCTAAACGAACAGTCGTTATACGACCAGCTACAGAGGTAGGGCTCATTAATTCACCACAGATTGTCTCCTCTTTTCTATCACTCAGTAGTTATGTCAAAGGGGCAGTTCACGTCCTGATCTATTGTTCGATCTTTCCATTGCAAACGATCTTATGTGCCCCTATCTCCGTAATTTAAATAGAGTTGGTGTTTTAATTTGCAGGTCCTGTATTATGTAGAACATTTACACATGTATCCCGCCGCTCTTACAATTACTTATCTCCTAGATAACGTATTATGGGATGCTCGGGACCGTGCAACATATTTTTCTGAATGTTGCAGTAACTGAGCATTATGTCAAGTGTCCCGCGACTTTTCCATCTCCACCAGAGGCGCGACCTCTCTCATTCACCCGAAGGCGTTCAATCTTTGCTGCGGGACGGCTCGTCGGGCCTCGTCATCCGTAACCAGGAAAGAACATTTACGTAGCGCCTGCCACGTCCTCCAGGCAACTAAAGGGGGTTCAGAGCCAATGAATTCCGCCGATAAACTGTCCTTCATGCGTCTTCCGCCTCTGCTCAAGGCTCCCTCTGATATCATTAATATTCAAAACATGGAAATAAAGTGAAAGAGATGGATAATAGGGTCTTTCCTTTGTTTATTGTTTGTTTTCCCTGTACCTGGCTAATGTAAAACAAGTTATAAATATAGACGTGCAATTAAAATTAATTCAGCAACATATAATATCATTGTGCACACCCGATTATCAAAAGGGGTCTCTCCCGTCCGCTTGGAGCGAGAAGTTGGGAGTGCGGTTAAAATCGTCAGCTTGCCGCCTGGGCATGAAACTGGCGTTGCGGCTTGGCAATTTGAAAATGTCCCCCCATTATCCTATGAACGCACAACGTGCTGGGAGATAAAATGTGGCCGGATAGAATTTTAACCGTGATCGGATTCAGTGCTTCACAGCAGTCCCGAGAGTCACGGTAGTTGTGACTAATGCGAATTTGAAGTATTTACACGTGGCAGGTACATTAAATTCATATGTACAGTGCTGCCTTCTGTAATAGAGTCTGGGAGCGCCCCAGCTTTAGTTATAGGAACATAGGAACAGGAGGAGGCCATTCAGCCCCTCGTGCCTGCTCCGCCATTTGATAAGATCATGGCTGATCTGTGATCTAACTCCATATACCTGCCTTTGGCCCATATCCCTTAATACCTTTGGTTGCCAAAAAGCTATCTGTCTCAGATTTAAATTTAGCAATTGAGCTAGTATCAATTGCCGTTTGCGGAAGAGAGTTCCAAACTTCTACCACCCTTTGTGTGTAGAAATGTTTTCTAATCTCGCTCCTGAAAGGTCTGGCTCTAATTTTTAGACTGTGCCCCCTACTCCTAGAATCCCCAACCAGAGGAAATACTTTCTCTCTATCCACCCTATCCGTTCCCCTTAATATCTTATAAACTTCGATCAGATCACCCCTTAACCTTCTAAACTCCAGAGAATACAACCCCAATTTGTGTAATCTCTCCTCGTAACTTAACCCTTGAAGTCCGGGTATCATTCTAGTAAACCTACGCTGCACTCCCTCCAAGACCAATATGTCCTTCCGAAGGTGCGGTGCCCAGAACTGCTCACAGTACTCCAGGTGCGGTCTAACCAGGGTTTTATATAGCTGCAGCATAACTTCTGCCCCCTTGTACTCTCGTCCTCTAGATATAAAGGCCAGCATTCCATTAGCCTTATTGATTATTTTCTGCACCTGTTCATGACACTTCAATGAGCTATGTACCTGAACCCTTAAGTCCCTTTGGACATCTACTGTTTTTAACTTTTTACCATTTAGAAAGTATCTTCATATCACATGCATTTATGATTTGACTGTACATCAGTACATTTCTGAAATTACTTTCGATGTATCACATGATTTTAAATCCAATGACTTTTTATGTCATTATCGGGACGGTTTGTTTGTGATGAAGTGAAATATATTTGGGCAATAAAGTTTTGTGTGTGTGTGTGAGACCAATGAGACATTTAAGGATTATTGAATCGCTACTTAGGAACAGTTTGAACTGATTAACCAGAATCTGTCTCTAGTCACTGAGATGGAGAACCAAACCCGGGTGGATATACCCGCGAAAGAAAATGTCTAGACATGAGTGAGCATATATCCCACGCACAATTTCCTTAGTCCCGCTCCATTTTTTCTGTATCACATCACAGATGCAATTAACTACCCCCTTACATGCATGGTAATAAACGATGAACGGAGAGTGAGGGGCGCCTGGGAATGCACAGATTGTACACGAATCACTGACGTTGGGATAAGAATCCTTTTGTATTTTCCGAATGTCCTGGTCCGGTATTGCACGCCTGCTTTTCATCGGCGCTGGAACAACGAAATCGTTTGTTGGGATGGGGAACGAGAGTGGGACCAGCATTTAGAATTCTCAATAGGGCGAGGAGCCATTGCTCGGGAGAATTACCTCGCCAGCAAATGGATTGATAGCTCGGCGAGACTGAGGTCCTTCTCGCAAAAGTAGGCGCAGGCTGCTGGGATGATTGCAATGGATGGAATATCGGGCGTAGTTTACACTCTAATTTAGGATGACAACTTCCACGACCAATCCCCCCCAGTTCTTAGGCCGTTCGGCGCTGAGGAGGAAAATGACGCTTATTTTACTGTGCTTAAATTTCATACTTTGAGAAATTTGTCATCACATCATTTAGAAACTGTCTGAAGACATGACTTAAAGTATTGGAGTATTTTTGGAATTGACTTCCCTATTCGCCTATTGGATAGATCTACCGATATATTGTCCAAATTCTAAAAGGCCGGGGAAGCGGAATCTGAACGAAATTTTATCTGTTTAGATTTAGACAATGTCCAACAATAAAAAAAACAGGTCGTGTTTTGTGCTGGCTTCCACTATCTTGCTCAATCCTTCTTTCTCTTTTCTTTTTGGGACAAAAGCCCACAATTCGGCTCAAGTAAGTTTATTTTTCATGTATTTATACTGTTACTGTTGTAAAATTTCGATAAACTGATTGTCAATCTCCCAATGGTGCAAGTGAGAGTGGGATGATAATGCTAGGCAGGCAACTGCATGGATCTTGGGTGTAAAAGAAATGAGAGCCATCCGTGGCTACGTAAAGAAATTAAGGATAGTATTCGACTAAAAACAAGGACATATAAGGTAGCCAAACTTAGTGGGAGGATAGAAGACTGGGAAATCTTCAAAAGACAGCAAAAAGTAACTATAGGATTGATTAAGAAAGGGAAGATAGATTATGAAAATAAATTAGCAAAAAATATTTAAAAAGATAGCAAGGGTTTCTATAGTTATATAAAAAGAAAAAGGGTGGCTAAGGCAAACGTAGGTCCCTTAGAGGATGAGACCGGGAAATTAATGGTGGGAAACATGGAGATGGCAAAAATGCTGAACAAATATTTTGTTTCAGAGGACACTAAGAATATCCCAACACTGGACAAACAGGGGGCTCGAGGGGGGAGGAGCTTAATACGATTAAAATCACTAAGGAATTGGTACTCAGTAAGTTAATGGGACTCAAGGTGGATAAATCCCCTGGACCTGATGGCTTACATCCTAGGGTCTTGAGGGAAGTGGCAGTAGGGATTGTGGACGCTTTGGTAATAATTTTCCAAAATTCTCTGGACTCGGCAAAGGTCCCAGCAGATTGGAAAACTGCTAATGTAACACCCTTATTTAAAAAGGGTAGTAGGCAGAAGGCTGGAAATTATAGACCAGTTAGCCTAACATCTGTGGTGGGTAAAAGTTTGGAGTCTATTATTAAGGAGACAGTAGCGGAACATTTGGATAAACATAACTTAATAGGACAAAGTCAGCATGGCTTTATGAAGGGGAAGTCATGTCTGACAAATTTGCTTGAGTTCTTTGAGGACATAACGTACAGGGTGGATAAAGGGGAACCAGTGGACATAGTGTATTTAGACTTCCAGAAGGCATTCGACAAGGTGCCACATAAAAGATTATTGCTCAAGATAAGCACTTGAAATGCCATAGCATACAAGGCTACAGACCAAATGCTGGAATATGGGATTAGAGTAGACAGGGCTGATGGCCGGCGCGGACACGATGGGCCGAAGGGCCTCTATCCGTGCTGTATAACTCTATGACTCTATGACTCTATAAAGAATCACTGGATTGGGGGTAATATTCTGGCATGGGTGGAGGATTGGTTTTTTAACAGGGAGCAGAGAGTTGGGATAAATGGTTCATTCTCAGACTGGCAACCAGTAGCCAGTGGTGTTCCACAGGGGTCGGTGCTGGGTCCCCAACTCTTTACAATCTATATTAACGATTTGGAGGAGGGGACCAAGTGTAACGTATTAAAGTTTGCAGATGATACAAAGATGGCATGGAAAGTAGAGAGTGAGGAGGACATAAAAAACCTACAAGGGGATATAGACAGGCTGGGTGAGTGGGTGGAGATTTGGCAGATGCAATACAGTATTGGAAAATGTGAGGTTATGCACTTTGGCAGGAAAAATCAGAGAGCAGTACAAAGGGATCTGGAGGTCCTAGTGCAAGAAAATCAAAAAGTTAGTATGCAGGTGCAGCAGGTGATCAAGAAGGCCAACGGAATGTTGGCTTTTATTGCTAGGGGGATAGAATATAAAAACAGGGAGGTATTGCTGCAGTTATATAAGGTATTGGTGAGACCGCACCTGGAATACTGCATACAGTTTTGGTCTCCATACTTAAGAAAAGACATACTTGCTCTCGAGGCAGTACAAAGAAGGTTCACTCGGTTAATCCCGGGGATGAGGGGGTGGACATATGAGGAGAGGTTGAGTAGATTGGGACTCTACTCATTGGAGTTCAGAAGAATGAGAGGCGATCTTATTGAAACATATAAGATTGTGAAGGGGCTTGATCAGGTGGATGCGGTAAGGATGTTCCCAAGGATGGGTGAAACTAGAACGAGGGGGCATAATCTTAGAATCATTGGCTGCTCTTTCAAAACTGAGATGAGGAGAAACTTCTTCACTCAGAGGGTAGTGCCTCTGTGGAATTTGCTGTCCCAGGAAGCTGTGGAAGCTGCATCATTAAATAAATTTAAAACAGAAATAGACAGTTTCCTAGAAGTAAAGGGAATTAGGGGTTACGGGGAGCGGGCAGGAAATTGGACATGAATTTAGATTTGAGGTTAGGATCAGATCAGCCATGATCTGATTGAATGGCGGAGCAGGCTCGAGGGGCCGATTGGCCTACTCCTGCTCCTATTTCTTATGTTCTTATAAGGATCAATAGGGAATGCTGACTGGATCCAATCAATCCATCCAAAGAGGTATCTAGAGGAAGCAACACCATCTCTAAATGGTCATCGACTTACCCTACAATGTTCATGGTGAATATCCTAGCAACCGTTCAGAACCGGTAAAGCTCATCACGCTAACTCCTCAACCTGAATATTTTGAAAATAGATTCTAGTCTTCATAAACTCTCACATCCAGCCGTAATCGTTTTAACCCCTGAGATATATTAATTGTTTTAAATCAACTATGCGAGACAAGATGGAAGCCTTGTCAGCTGATAACTAGATACAATAAGGCGACTATCTCCAAGTTAGAGCGGACTACTTCTACAGCTTCCCTCTCTCTGGTCTAGCCTCACTAGTTTACAGTGCTTAAATGCACAGTCGGCGATCATATTATAACTACAAATTAGCACTGGAGAAGCGTCTCTCCCTTACCAGCCGTAATTTCAACCCGCACATTTCCTTCAATGTGGAAATCTGAATTAGCCCAAAGCATATCTCTTTTCATCCATTATACTAACACTAAACGGACAGGGAATAGCAATGTAATTATGATCAGTGAGTAGACCAGCGGGTTAACTGCGCTTCTGTGGGTTTTACCGTAGTTTATTTAGCTAATAATGAATTTCAACCCATGTGTATACTGTTTGGATGATGGGTTTTGGTCAAGTGAACAATACATTTTCGCCAATTGGTGAATGAGTGAAGAGAGAGCCTCAATTTAAAAATGTAACTATAGGAGTGAGGAGAGAGGTGAGGGGAAATGTCTGTAGGCAGAGGGTTTCTGGAGCCCGGAATGAGGGGTTGAGGCAGAGATTACAGAATCCTTTAATGAAACATTAGAAGCAGAGACAGAGAGGACTGGGCAGTAGAATTAGTTTAGTACTACTCTAGAACAGAGCTGGCATATACGCAATGGTCTGAAAGACCGCTTCTGTGCTTTAAAAGTCTGTGATTCCACACAGAGCAGAAGAAATGGTCACAAATGGATTTACAATGTGAGGACACATAGAGATCACAGAAACCCTTATTCCTATATGCGTTGATTAACGATCAATATTCCTATCAAGCTGTTGTTTCAAGTCCCAAAATAATCTGAGAGTACCTTGAAATATTCTGATTGCCGAGATGGCTTTTCATTGAGCATCTAATAATAACTCCGCTGAAAGTTTGAACCAAAAATTAGTTCCACTTAAATGGGAAAGTTTCGCCCGAATTTGCGGATGGCCGGAATATTTACTCCGCCTTCCTGTTCTTTTGGTGCAGGATGATGAGGTTAATGATGCAACAGTTGCGCTTGGCAATCCTCGGGAGTCAACCGTTCAGCAGAAGCCGCCGTCCACTCCGAGGTTAAACCAAACTAGTGCCAGCGAGAGACGCCTGTCATTGTTCGCACGGCTCCGGACTGAACACCTCTCAGAGTTACTGTCAGTTATAAATACTGCAGAATGGGAGAATAATTGCTGAGTGTGCAACCGGTGTTGCAAAGTGGGTGAAGTCTTTACAAGGAAGCCTCTGCGATTTGGCCATCTCGAACCCACAGTGGGGGAATATCCCTCTCCCCGTCCCACCGTGTGTTGGTTGGTTGCACTGAAAACATAACGTGGAGATGCCGGTGATGGACTGGGGTTGACAATTGTAAACAATTTTACAACACCAAGTTATAGTCCAGCAATTTTTATTTCAATCTACAAGCTTTCGGAGGCTTCCTCCTTCCTCAGGTAAACATTTACCCGAGGAAGGAGGAAGCCTCCGAAAGCTTGTAGATTTCAAATAAAAATTGTTGGACTATAACTTGGTGTTGTAAAATTGTTTACAATTGAAAACATAACAGTAGAGATATATTACAAGCCTTCTTAATTTTCTCTCTTGCATCAGTCTGCAATTGTATGAGGCCAGGCAATTTGCTCATGTCTGTTTCTTTCGAATGGGAGTTCCGTCAATTCCCTTTCACTTTCACGTGTACCATTCTGCAGATGGCATTGTATCGTCACACTAATTAGGTTAATAACCTTGTGAAAGTAGCACACAAGGGGGCTGATTTCCACTGTGGCCGCCCGGTAACCCGGGTCAGTTAACCCCCTGCTTTGGCTTTCACTCCGGCAGTTGCAGTGTTGGTGAGGGCCTTTAGATGGGAGGCCAGAGCGCCCGCCTGTTTCAGGCAGGACGCGCTTTTGATGAGGTCCTTACACATTTTGAGGTACCAATGGGCGGAGTATTCGCTTATGAGCTCCCATTGGCACCTTCCTTAAGCAGCCTAATCCGCCATCAAAGCAACATGGAAACATAGAAAATAGGTGCAGGAGTAGGCCATTCGGCCCTTCGAGCCTGCTCCGCCATTCAATTTAAACATGGCTGATCCTCTATCTCAATTCCTGCTCTCTCCCCATACCCCTTGATGCCTTTTGTGTCTAGAAACGACTGGGGATTAAATATGCCAGGGTATTTAACAATCAGGAAGGACAGGCAGGAAGGGAGGGGAGGTGGGGTGGCTATGTTAATAAAGGAAGGGATCACTGTAATACAGAGAAATGATATTGGGACAAAGGATCAGGATGATGAAACAGTTTGGGTAAGGAATAATAAGGGGAAAAAACACTTGTGGGCGTAATATATAGGCCTCCTAATAGTTGCAACTCTGCTGGAAGAAGTATTAATCAGGAAATAGTCGGGGCATTAATAAGGGAACAGCTATGATTATGGGGGGTTTTAACTATCATATTAACTGGACAAATCAAATTGGGCAGGGCAGCCTTGAGGAACAGTTTATTGAGTGTATTAGGGATGGATTTCTTGAGCAGTATGTAACTGATCCTACAAGGGGGCAAGCAACCTTGGACCTGGTCCTGTGTAATGAGCCAGGATTAATTAATAATGTCCTAGTTAAGGATCCCCTTGGAATGAGTGACCATAACATGGTTAAATTCCATATCCAATTGGAGGATGAGAAGGTTGGTTCTCAAACAAGCGTACTGAGCTTGAATAAAGGAGACTATGATGGTATGAGAGCGGAATTGATTAAAGTGGACTGGGAAAATAGATTAAAGGGTAAGACGGTACATGAGCAGTGGTGTTCATTTAAGGAGTTATTTTACAACTTTCAAAAAATATATATTCCACTGAGGAAAAAAGGGTATAAGAGAAATGACAGCCATCTGTGGCTAAGTAAAGAAATTAAGGATAGTATTCGACTAAAAACAAGGACATATAAGGTAGCCAAACTTAGTGGGAGGATAGAAGATTGGGAAGTCCTCAAAAGACAGCAAAAAGTAACTAAAGGATTGATTAAGAAAGGGAAGATAGATTACGAAAATAAATTAGCAAAAAATATAAAAACAGATAGCAAGAGTTTCTATAGTTATATAAAAAGAAAAAGGGTGGCTAAGGCAAACGTAGGTCCCTTAGAGGATGAGACCGGGAAATTAATGGTGGGAAACATGGAGATGGCAAAAATGCTGAATAAATATTTTGTTTCAGTCTTTACGATAGAGGACACTAAGAATATCCCAACACTGGACAAAAAGGGGGCTCTAGCGGGGGAGGAGCTAAATACAATTAAAATCACTAAGGAATTGGTACTCAGTAAATTAATGGGACTCAAGGCGGATAAATCCCCTGGACCTGATGGCTTACATCCGCGGGTCTTGAGGGAAGTGGCAGTGGGGATTGTGGATGCTTTGGTAATAATTTTCCAAAATTCTCTGGACTCGGCAAAGGTCCCGGCAGATTGGAAAACTGCTAATGTAACACCCTTATTTAAAAAGGGTAGTAGGCAGAAGGCTGGAAATTATAGACCAGTTAGCCTAACATCTGTGGTGGGTAAAATTTTGGAGTCTATTTTGGAGTCTATTAGTAGTGGAACATTTAGATAAACATAATTTAATCGGACAAAGTCAGCATGGCTTTATGAAGGGGAAGTCATGTCTGACAAATTTGCTTGAGTTCTTTGAGGACATAACGTACAGGGTGGATAAAGGGGAACCAGTGGACGTAGTGTATTTAGACTTCCAGAAGGCATTCGACAAGATGCCACATAAAAGATTATTGCTCAAGATAAAGAATCACTGGATTGGGGGTAATATTCTGGCATGGGTGGAGGATTGGTTATCTAACAGGAAGCAGAGAGTTGGGATAAATGGTTCATTCTCGGACTGGCAACCAGTAGCCAGTGGTGTTCCACAGGGGTCGGTGCTGGGTCCCCAACTCTTTACAATCTATATTAACGATTTGGAGGAGGGGACCGAGTGTAACGTATCAAAGTTTGCAGATGATACAAAGATGGGAGGGAATGTAGAGAGTGAGGAGGACATAAAAAACCTACAAGGGGATATAGACAGGCTGGGTGAGTGGGCGGAGATTTGGCAGATGCAATACAATATTGGAAAATGTGAGGTTGTGCACTTTGGCAGGAAAAATCAGAGAGCAAGTTATTATCTTAATGGCGAGAAACTGGAAAGTACTGCAGTACAAAGGGATCTGGGGGTCCTAGTGCAAGAAAATCAAAAAGTTAGAATGCAGGTGCAGCAGGTGATCAAGAAGGCCAACGGAATGTTGGCTTTTATTGCTAGGGGGATAGAATATAAAAACAGGGAGGTATTGCTGCAGTTATATAAGGTATTGGTGAGACTGCACCTGGAATACTGCATACAGTTTTGGTGTCCATACTTAAGGAAAGACATACTTGCTCTCGAGGCAGTACAAAGAAGGTTCACTCGGTTAATCCCGGGGATGAGGGGGCGGACATATGAGGAGAGGTTGAGTAGATTGGGACTCTACTCATTGGAGTTCAGAAGAATGAGAGGCGATCTTATTGAAACATATCAGATTGTGAAGGGGCTTGATCGGGTGGATGTGGTAAGGATGTTCCCAAGGATGGGTGAAACTAGAACTAGGGGGCATAATCTTAGAATCAGGGGCTGCTCTTTCAAAACTGAGATGAGGAGAAACTTCTTCACTCAGAGGGTAGTAGGTCTGTGGACTTTGCTGCCCCAGGAAGCTGTGGAAGCTACGTCATTAAATAAATTTAAAACAGAAATAGACAGTTTCCTGGAAGTAAAGGGAATTCGGGGTTACGGGGAGCGGGCAGGAAATTGGACATGAAGCTGAGTTCGGATCGGTCAAGGCCCTGTGGGTGGCGGAGCGGGCCCAGGGGCCGAGTGGCCGGGTCCTGCTCCTACTTCTTGTGTTCTTTCGATTTAAGGTTAGGATCAGATCAGCCATGATCTTATTGAATGGCGGAGCAGGCTCGAGGGGCCGATTGGCCTACTCCTGCTCCCATTTCTTATGTTCTTATGTTCTTAAATCTATCCAGCTCCTTCTTAAATATATTCAGTGAATTGTCCTCCACTGCCTTCTGTGGTTGAGAATTCCACAGGTTCACCACCCTCTGAGTGAAGAAATTTCTCCTCATCTCATGTCCTAAATGTCCTACCCCGTATCCTGAGACTGTGTCATTAAAGGGACAGCTGAACGCTGCTCAAAAAAGGGCCATAACCATTTTAAGCTTCCGTTTGTGTTCCCCCTAGCCCCACATAAACAACCCCAGCCCATCTCCATCCCAGGTGCAGTCGCCACCCCCATAATCCCCTCTCCACATCGGAGTCCCGGACTGTCAGCCAATTTCTCCACTTGGCCAGTTCCATTGGAGCGCCTGTTTGGGGCGGGTGAGGGATGGGATTTAGTCCTGGACGGTAACACAAAATGGCCCGTACAGTACTTTTGTTTCCAGCCCAATGTTGCCGTCTGCTTCAACAGCCCGATCGATGCAGCTGGACAGTCGGGACCTTAGGATTTCTGACCTGCTCCGACACCAAGGCCACCCACAGGGAGGTCAGCGGCGGCTGAGGCAAAGTAGAGGTGTCAGACACGAGTCAAGAGTGGTAATAACTCTTGGAGCATGCCCAGCACAAGCTCCGCCCATTTGCGACCCAATTTTCATTTGGCTCCCACAACTGGCGTTCGGACCCCGGTTAAATAGATGCCTGTTTCAGGCGGGCGCCCTGCACACCTAGAAGTTGCTGGCATCCAATTTGGCAGGCGCAGCACTTCCGGGTTAGATTACAGCCCGAAATTGATTCCCTGCAACGATTAATTTTACGGCCATGTTAAAGGAACGGTTTTATTTATGATTTATTCCTCAAACCAATAAGATTCTTGAACATTGAGATCGAGTGTCATAGATGTATTAAGAATCTGGTACATACAATAGCTCTTAAACATACAATAACAAATCGTACTTGCAACCGCATGTGATGGTTTGGTTGGGGACTCAAACGTGTTACATCATTGACCAGAAACTTAACTGGACCAGCCACATAAATACTGTGGCTACAAGAGCAGGTCAGAGGCTGGGGATTCTGCGGCGAGTGACTCACCTCCTGACTCCCCAAAGCCTTTCCACCATCTACAAGGCACAAGTCAGGAGTGTGATGGAATACTCTCCACTTGCCTGGATGAGTGCAGCTCCAACAACACTCAAGAAGCTCGACATCATCCAGGGCAAAGCAGCCCGCTTGATTGGCACCCCATCCACCACCCTAAACATTCACTCCCTTCACCACCGGCGCACCGTGGCTGCAGTGTGCACCATCCACAGGATGCACTGCAGCAACTCGCCAAGGCTTCTTCGACAGCACCTCCCAAACCCGCGACCTCTACCACCTAGAAGGACAAGGGCAGCAGGCACATGGGAACAACACCACCTGCACGTTCCCTTCCAAGTCACACACCATCCCGACTTGGAAATATATCGCCGTTCCTTCATTGTCGCTGGGTCAAAATCCTGGAACTCCCTCCCTAACAGCACTGTGGGAGAACCTTCACCACACGGACTGCAGCGGTTCAAGAAGGCGGCTCACCACCACCTTCTCAAGGGCAATTAGGGATGGGCAATAAATGCCGGCCTCGCCAGCGACGCCCACATCCCATGAACGAATAATAAAAAAACAATTCTGAGCTGAGGCCTTTCGAATCTCAATACCTATTAAAGACTGCCACTTGATGTACATTACACACACACCCTCTACATGATAATGCACATACACCTGCATTGCAAAATTATACAAACGTTATCCACTTCGTAATATTGTTTGGTATCACGTCTTTCAAATCCTGTTATGGAGAATGATTTCCAATGCTGGGTAATGGCGACCAATAATGTATTTTGACCTCGACATTAACAATAATTAATAAGTGTGCTGGGGTCCCTATGGTTATTTTCTTGCTACAAACAGATCTAGATTGCTAAAATCGAGAAAAGGACAACGGGTCTGACGGGAACACAATACAAGGAAGGATGCAAAAATTCAGAAATTGCAAATAAAATTTGCAACTCCCCCATCAGGTTATCGGTCCTCATGGCTGCAGTTCACATTGGTCTGTGTTTATATTCTGTTCGGTACTGGCGAACACCAATTAGGAAATTCCTCTCTACGGTATTTTGAACCTAAAATGACTGAAAATGCCACTTCCTTGATACCTGCTCGTATTCTGTCCACAAAAACAACATCCGGCACAGGAGCAAACATCCCTCAGAGAGTTTCCTGATGCTGGAACTGCTTTGCACGGTGTTTCCAGATGTGAATTTGGTGCCAATGATTTCCTCACCTCTGAAGCTGATGTCCCAGAGCAAAAATGGAGCGGGAAGGAGACGGTTCGAGGCGCCAGGGTTTTATTCGTTTTCGGAATGTTTTCTCCAAGTGATTGAAATCAGTTTGCAAATTCACGCGGGTGCATCGTGAAGGCGATTCTTGGCTGACTCAGCTCGCCTGTCCGCGGTTCTCAAACTGTCCGCCAGTCTATTCCTCGAGCGAGAATGGGTTTGAGGAGAGCACAATACAAGGAATACAAAAATAATAAACTTAAGAATTTATCCATTCTCTATGTGTAGAGAGATTGTAACTAGGTTCTTAGAGTTCCCGTGTTAGATATCTCAGTGAAGCCCCAGTGCTGCCGCCTTTCCCTCCTCTCCTCTGCTCTCCTGTCCTCTCCTGTCCTCTCCTCCCCTCACCTCGCACCTCCTCCCCTCTCCTCCCCTCTGCTCTCCTCTCCTCCCCTCACCTCGCACCTCCTCCTCTCTCCTCCCCTCTCCTCCACTCACCTCGCACCTCCTCTCCTCCCCTCACCTCGCACCTCCTCCTCTCTCCTCCCCTCTCCTCCCCTCACCTCGCACCTCCTCCTCTCTCCTCCCCTCTCCTCCACTCACCTCGCACCTCCTCTCCTCCACTCACCTCGCACCTCCTCCCCTCTCCTCCCCTCTGCTCTCCTCTCCTCCCCTCACCTCGCACCTCCTCCTCTCTCCTCCCCTCTCCTCCACTCACCTCGGACCTCCTCTCCTCCACTCACCTCGCACCTCCTCCCCTCTCCTCCCCTCTCCTCTCCTCCACTCACCTCGGACCTCCTCTGCTCTCCTCCCCTCTCCTCCCCTCTCCTCTCCTCACCTCGCACCTCCTCCCCTCTCCTCCCCTCTCCTCTCCTCCACTCACCTCGGACCTCCTCTGCTCTCCTCCCCTCTCCTCCCCTCTCCTCTCCTCACCTCGGACCTCCTCTGCTCTCCTCTCCTCTCCTCCCCTCTCCTCCACTCACCTCGGACCTCCTCTCCTCCCCTCTGCTCTCCTCTCCTCTCCTCCCCTCACCTCGCACCTCCTCTCCTCCCCTCTCCTCTCCTCTCCTCCCCTCTGCTCTCCTCTCCTCCCCTCACCTCGCACCTCCTCCCCTCTCCTCCCCTCTCCTCTCCTCACCTCGGACCTCCTCTCCTCCCCTCTGCTCTCCTCTCCTCTCCTCCCCTCACCTCGCACCTCCTCTCCTCCCCTCTCCTCTCCTCTCCTCCATCCTCTGCTCTCCTCTCCTGTCCTGTCCTACCCTCTCCTCTGCTCTGCTCTCCTCTTCTGTCCTGTCCTGTCCTCCCCTCTCCTGTCATCCCCTCTCCTCTCCTCTGCTCTCATCGCTTCTCCTCTGCTCTCCTCGCCTCTCCTCGCCTCTCCGGTCCTCCCCTCTCCTCTCCGCTCCTCTCCTCCGCTCTCCTCGCTTCTCCTCTGCACTGCCCTCCTGTCCCCCCCCCCTCTACCTCCTCTGCTCTCCTCGACTCTGCTCTGCCCTCCTGTCCTGTCCTCTCCTTTCCGCTCCTTTGCTCTCCTCTCCTGGTCCTGCCCGAACCTCCCCTCTCCTCTCCTCTATCCCTCACCCCTCATCTACCAATGTTGCAATGTTAATATTATACCTGATGTTATTTTGCTTTGTCGATGAGTTTCTGGCATGTATGATGTTCTCAGTAGCACGCTGTGCAATGTGTTGAATGTCCGCCACGTCAGGTGAACACAAACATTCAGCCCCTCCAAAATGTCAATTGGCAAAAACCTTTTATCCGAATGAGACTTTTGTCCTTCATTATTGCTTCGAAAATACTGCTTGAGATATTAGTGTAGCCACGCTTAGCGCCTTGCTGTGGCGTTGCTCACAGTGCTGCTCTATCCCAGGCATTGGCTCGTTTCATTTAGAAGGAGTTTTAAATCCGTGAAACTAACAGGAAATTCGACCCAATAACCACGTGGCCGAGCCTGATACTTTTAAGGAACGGAAACGAGATCTTCCTCCCGCATTGGCATCTGACAAGCTCGGCCATCTCTCTCTCTATGTTTGGTGCAAACTGAACAGCAACAGCCATGCAGTGGTTCATCCTCGGCATCGCCCTTCTGCTGGGCTTTCTAAATTCAGGTATGTTTTCAGAGCAAATTTATATTTTTTATTGTCATTTATATGGAGACAACCACAGTCTCTCCCCCCTCCCGCTTGTGTGGTTATATCTGTCCCTATAGATCAAACTACCATAAATTACGCCCAGATTAGTTAGTTGCTCCTTCCAATTGACAGTCTGCGATTGAAACAGGATTAATGAGATACAGCATGAGACAAAAGACAAGACAATCTTTCAAGGTCCCTGTGACACTGCTGTATTCAATATCTTAAATGCTGTATCAGGTCGGGGTCGTTCCGGGTCCCATTCAGTGACACGCTGGGGTGGTTTGTCATTCACTTATTGATCCAGGTAGGGTGATCAGGAAAGTTTCAGTCAAGTTTGGAGAAGGCAGCACATCCCAGTCAGGCAGTCTCTGTAATATTATTTTTTTTAAAAGAAGATGGCGTCGAGCTAGATTTAAGGAAGTAACATTTTCAGCGAATGCTCTTGTTTCCTGATTGGGGGAGGGGAGCAGCACTGTAAGCCTCTAAATTTCTCCTCCTCTGACCACACAGGACGTAGCTTTCAGCATCTGAAAGCCTCACGAGGTGTGGCAGGTGGTTAAATGAGCAAAGGCTAAATAAGTAAACTGGATGATGAGACACTGAGATCCACTCAATGCTGGAGTGTGGTGCTGATGGAGAGGAGGTGCAAACAAGGTGAAATTTGCCCCCATAATTTGGATCCTTCCGCCAAAAGGGCCGAACTTCACCGACGAGGGCGCGCATTGGTCTAAATATATTTTTTATTCGTTCATGGGATGTGGGCGTCGCTGGCGAGGCCGGCATTTAAAGCCCATCCCTAATTGCCCTTGAGAAGGTGGTGGTGAGCCGCCTTCTTGAACCGCTGCAGTCCGTGTGGTGAAGGTTCTCCCACAGTGCTGTTAGGAAGGGAGTTCTAGGATTTTGACCCAGCGACGATGAAGGAACGGCCGATATATTTCCAAGTCGGGACGGTGTGTGACTTGGAGGGGAACGTGCAGGTGGTGTTGTTCCCATGTGCCTGCTGCTCTTGTCCTTCTAGGTGATAGAGGTCGCGGGTTTGGGAGGTGCTGTCGAAGAAGCCTTGGCGAGTTGCTGCAGTGCATCCTGTGGATGGTACACACTGCAGCCATAGTGCGCCGGTGGTGAAGGGAGTGAATATTTAAGGTGGTGGATGGGGTGCCTATCAAGCAGGCTGCTTTGTCCTGGATGGTGTCGAGCTTCTTGAGTGTTGTTGGAGCTGCACTCATCCAAGCAAGTGGAGAGTATTCCATCACACTCCTGACTTGTGCCTTGTAGATGGTGGAAAGGCTTTGGGGAGTCAGGAGGTGAGTCACTCGCCGCAGAATACCCAGCCTCTGACCTGCTCTTGTAGCCACAGTATTTATGTGGCTGGTCCAGTTAAGTTTCTGGTCGATGGTGACCCCCAGGATGTTGATGGTGGGGGATTCAGCGATGGTAATGTCAAGGGGAGGTGGTTAGACTCTCTCTTTTTGGAGGTGATCATTGCCTGGCACTTGTCTGGCACGAATGTTACTTGCCACTTATCAGCCCAAGCCTGGATGTTGTCCAGGTCTTGCTGCATGCGGGCACGGACTGCTTCATTATCTGAGGGGTTGTGAATGGAACTGAACAGTGTGCAATCATCAGCGAACATCCCCATTTCTGACCTTATGATGGAGTGAAGGTCATTGATGAAGCAGCAGAAGATGGTTGGACCTAGGACACTGCCCTGAGGAACTCCTGCAGCAATGTCCTGGGGCTGAGATGATTGGCCTCCAACAACCACTACCATCTTCCTTTGTGCTAGGTATGCCTCCAGCCACTGGAGAGTTTTCCCCCTGATTCCCATTGACTTCAATTTTACTAGGGCTCCTTGGTGCCACACCCTGTCAAATGATATCAAGGACAGTCACTCTCACCTCACCTCTGGAATTCAGCTCTTTTGTCCATGTTTGGATCAAGGCTGTAATGACGTCTGGAGCCAAGTGGTCCTGGCGGAACCCAAACTGAGCGTCGGTGAGCAGGTTATTGGTGAGTAAGTGTCGCTTGATAGCACTGTCGACGACACCTTCCATCACTTTGCTGATGATTGAGAGTAGACTGATGGGGCGGTAATTGGCCAGATTGGATTTATCCTGCTTCTTGTGGACAGGACATACCTGGGCAATTTTCCACTTTGTCAGGTAAATGCCAGTGTTGTAGCTGTAATGGAACACCTTGGCTAGAGGCGTGGCTAGTTCTGGAGCTAGATATGTGATAGCTACAAAACAACAGCCCCCCTTATAAAGTAGCGCCGGGGCTGGGACTGCATCTGAGTCCTCTGCAGCAGAGCTAGTGTGTGAGCTCGTCCTCCAGCAAGCTGGCATCTGTGACATCCTATATCCCTGCCCTCGCTCCAGCCCACTTGTGCCCATTGATTCACCACATGAAAACCCCTCCTCTAGCCCAGCCTCTGAAGTACTCGTAGTGCCAGTATCTGAGCGATGGTACATTTTCATGAAGGTTGCCCCTGCTCTTCCTGAAGTGGCAGAGGTGTCTCCACATTTTCAGCACCTGAAATGAAAGGGAGGGGCAATGGTTATCATTTACTGTGAAGGAAAACCAGAGGGAGATGTAGCTGGTGAAAACAGTTGCAGTTTGTCACGCAGAGTGTGTAGAGTGAGATACAAGTAAGGAGGGAAAAAGAGGATACGGTGTGAGGAATCCTTGTGTGTCGTCTCCTCCAGCATTGCCAATCAATAGGTGGTTAGGATCTGGAATGCACTGCCCGAGTTATCAAGAACTGGATAAGTACTTGAAAGGAAAAAATTGCAGGGGGAGTGGGACTGGCTGGATTGCTCTGGCATAGAGCCGGCGCTGACTCGATGGGCCGAATGGCCCCCTTCCGTTGCTGTAACCTTTCTATGATTCTATGATATGGCCATGTCTTCCCCCCTGCCCATGAAGGCTAGTACCGTTTCTTCCACAGGGAATAGGGCGTTCAGTCGGAGTCAGCCTTCTCTGGTGACAGCCTCGTGTAACAGGTTGTGTGCGACCTTCTCCCACATGAAAGAAGGGAGGGTGTTAGTGACGGCCTTGAGGTGTTTAGAGATTGTGCCTCTCATGGTGGAATAGTTGGTATGCAGTGTGTAAGATGTGAAGTGTGGGGAAGTGAGGGTTGCAATAGTGGGGCGTTTGAGAGTGTGAGGCGAAGGAGGCAAAGTGATGTGTTGCAATGATTGTAGTAAAGTAAAGGGAATCGGGGAGGGGGTATTGTGAGTATTTAGTGCAGTGATCCTGGTGGTGGTAAAGGTGAGAGCAGAGAGAAAGCGAGCAGTATTGTTACCTTGACAATTCTGGTGAGGTCGTTGAACTTCTTTCAACATTGCAGCCATATCTTGGGAGGGCAGCTCCTGGCATTGACCTCCACAGTGACCTCTCCTCACTGGTGGTGGCGGTGTTGCCTGTAATCTTCTACCCGCTGGAGGGAACAGGATGTCCCTCCTCCTGTGCACTGCTAGGGTCAGTGCCCCTATTGTAAAACCTTGGTGCCCTGTCTGGATCTCTCGCACCAATGTTAGTCCTTTGACAACATTCTCCGCTGTCTGCAACAACAATACACCTCCCCTTTAAATGTTGCTGACTGACTTTAGATGGTGTCTAGAGACATTCGATTTCCAGTCCCAACCCAACACAGGCCAATGGATAGCTCAGGGAGCGCTGGTTGCACGTGAATCATTTTAATGAGGTCCGAGCACGAATTTAATGTGGTGCCTGGGACCATGTGCACCATGCACACCAGCGTAATCGGCTGTAATCGGATTTCTAGACCACGTTTTGACTTATGATGGCTTTCATCAGCTTAATGGACTATCTTCTTTCCCGGCTCCATCAACCTGACCTGTGAGATGTCCAATGCGTCCTATTTTAACAGAATAGATTGGAGCATTAAAAATACCCGCTTAACTGGGACAGGGATTGAAATCCAGTGGAAACTGGACAACATGTTGAATCATAGAATCATAGAAAATTTACGGCGCAGAAGGAGGCCATTCGGCCCATCGTGTCCGCTCTGGCCGAAAATGAGCCACCCAGCCTAATCCCACTTTCCAGCATTTGCTCCGTAGCCCTGTAAGTTAGGTCACTTCAGGTGCACATCCAGGTACTTTTTAAATGAGTTGAGGGTTTCTGCCTCTACCACCCTCTCAGGCAGTGAGTTCCAGACCCCCACAACCCTCTGGGTGAAAAAAATTCTCCTCAGCTCCCCTCTAATCCTTCCACCAATCACTTTAAATCTATGCCTCCTGGTTATTGACCTCTCTGCTAAGGGACAGAGGATGTGGGACGCTACACTTATACTGTAAAATTCATGAACAGCTTTCCTCTTATAGCCGCCTATTGGAGATATCAGGTTAGCCCACATCTCAAACAATACTTCAATTTGCCAGGGATGATTCACAATTTCCATAAATATCTCCCCAAGTTTCACGTTTAGAAGCGCGGAGTCAGCAGACTGCCCTGTCCTGTGTGGTGCTAAGCTCCCCTGTTTTGACTGCACACAATCAGCCGACTGGTGGTTATCCAATTGTTCTCTCACCTTGAGCAACGAAGAGGGAGCAGAGTCTTTGAAGGGTCAGGAGGTGAGCCAACCATCGCTCAGTACCCAGCCTCTGCCCTCTACTTGTACCCAGTGTTCTCTTTGGGATTCTGGTCAGTGGTGACTCTCAGGAATGGCACTGCTGGTCAGTGCCAAGCGGAGGTTTCCAGGACTTGCCTTGTTGGAGATGGTCACCAGGCATTTATGTGGTGTGAGACTCAACAGCCACGTCTCAGCCGAAGCCTCGATGTTATCCTGGTCCTGCTGTAGACTGACATGGGGTCCTCATTATCGGAGAGTGGAAGGAACTGAACACGATGGAATCAGCAGTGGATAACCGCACTCCCATCTTATGAGAGAAGGTCATTGATGAGCCAGCTGCAGATGAGTGGTCCAGGGATGCATCCCTGAGAAACTCCTGCAGTGATTTCCTCCGGCTGAGATGTTTGGCCTTCACATCTTGTATCATCTTCCAGTGTGTCAGGCAAACCCCCGGTCACTGCAGGATCTTCCCCTTAACTCCCATTGGCATCCAGTTATTCTCTGACTATTGTTGCCATTCTCGGTTGGATGTTGCCTCAGGATGGAGCAGCATGTGGTCAGCAGGGTCTATTGTATTTCTGTATCTGCACTCTCTTCCCTTAGAGAACAGTGTGAGGTAGTGGGAGGATTCACAGGCTGATTAACAGTCTGACAGGCCACGATCTGAACAGCCCTTTCCATGGCTGTAACTATCTTTATACCAGGGTGCCTTGCCCTATATGGAGGGAGGGTCCTAGGGGGGCTCCCACAATCTTAAGAATGGGGGGAGACCACCCACATCCAGCTTGGATCCCGCTGGATTTCGGACCTGTGCTCTGCTCCCAGGTTTCGATACCTTGTGACTCAGAGGTGGGACTGCAGTCACTCAGTCCGTCCAAAGAGCAGTACCTGAAGGCATCAGTCAGATCCTGAGACATTGCGAACCATTGGTGTGAGGGGAGGGGGGCCGTGAAGTGACATTTCCACCGTAGAATATGGCTCCTTCCAACAAACGGGCAGCACTTGACAGGCGGGGCCGCGCACTGGTTCAAATCCGACTGAACAATAAAACTAAAGCCCCTCTCTAAGGAGCCGGGGCTGAGACGCTATCTACAGAACCAATTTACACACCTGACTGATACTGGCAGAGAGCTCAGTCCGAGTGTACACATGGCGGAACTCCGCTCCCAGCAGGAAACTTGAAAACTGGAAATTATTCTTTCAAGCTGATCAGTGACATGTCTATAGTGTTTATTGTATGGCGTCAGTATGTCCAAATTTATAACTGATGTTTGAACTCTATTTTTAAGTGTGGCCCTTTTTCAACAGATCCACACCTCAATTAAATTATCAGACAGAATCCCAATGAATGAGTTTGGTGCCCGTACTGCGCCGTGCGCTGGTTTATGTTGAAGTGTTTTCAGAGTTAATACAGTCCTAAACTCGATTCGACTCCGATTGGAATTTTATTGAAAATGTTTCTCAAACCCTATTTGTGTAATTTTTTGTTCTTAATTTGTTCTTGAGATGCGGTCGGCGCTGCTAAGACATTATTTATTGCCCATTCCGAGTTGTCCTTTGGGCAGTAAGGGTTAACCACGTATTGTGGGACTGGAGTCACATGTAGGACCGAATCCCGCCCTGAAGAACATTCCTCAGGGTTTTCATCACATCAAGAGAGTTTTCATCAGTTTTGTGTCAATTTTCAGCCCCGGTCAAATTTTGGTCAAATTCCTTTACTCTTATTAATTGGTTCTTGTTTTCTGTAGAACCTTCGCCTTACTTCAATAACACTTTGGGGAATTCAACAACAAATACATCAGGTAAAACTTTTCTCTCATGAAACCGTTTCTTGTTCCCTTCTTGCTGCCTTGTAGCTAAACGCTCCTGGAGACGGCTGAGTGGAAAGGCTGTGGTGATTGGCAGTGAGCGGGTGTTGCATTCACGAATTGCACCAGTGGATGTTAATTAGAAAATGAGCAGAAAAGGACCAGCCAGGAAAGGGGGAGATTCGACCATAGACCAGTCCCCTTAGACATGACCAGTTATAAGGCTGGGGGAGTGAATGGAGGACAGAGAGAGACCTGAACTAGTCCTGTTTGCTGCTAAACTATCAATGAATTGGCTCCAACTGTCAGTGGCAGAATTCCCACTTCAGAACTCAGAAAGTGTATGTTCGGTCCCTGCTCCCCACAACCCTGGCGAGTGGAGACCCGAGCTCAGGCCCTGAATTATGGGCTGACATCCAGTGAGATAGACATGTCTTGTAGGCGTGGGAAGCGCCTGAAGATCCGAAAATATGAATTTGCTCCCGGACAGTGGTGTTCCCCAGAATGTTATTGGGGGGCTCTTGAATGGTGGTTCTGTTGAAGGGGGCGGGATAGTCATTCTCTTGTTTGCAATCCCGTGGTGCGAAACCCACCAGCTACTTGTCCCTACTCTGGGCTGACACGATAGGCTTCGTTATCGGAATGTGAAAGGCGCTGAACACAGTCGATTAGAAATAATGATATAGAATGTACAGCACGGGGAAAAGGCCATTCGACCCAACAGGTCCAGGCCGAAGGTTATACAATGATCACTGAATAACACCACTCCCGATCTTATGACGGAGAGAAGGTCATTGATGAACCAGTTGTAGATGATTGGGCCTTGGATGCATCCCTGAATAACTCTTACAGCGAAGTCCTGTGGCTGTGATCATTGGGCTCCAAACTGACACCTTCTTCCAGTGTGTCAGGCAACCCCCCCGGTCACTGCAGGGTCTTCCCCTTAACTCCCATTGGCATCCAGTTATTCTCTGACTGTTGTTGCCATTCTCGGTTGGATGTTGCCTCAGGATGGAGCAGCATGTGGTCAGCAGGGTCTCTTGTATTTTGGTATCTGCACTCTCTTCCCTTAGAGAACAGTGTGAGGTAGTGGGAGGATTCGCAGGCTGATTAACAGTCTGATCCACACCTCGGTTAAATTATCAGACAGAATCCCAATGAATGAGTTTGGTGCCCGTACTGCGCCGTGCGCTGGTTTATGTTGAAGTGTTTTCAGAGTTAATACAGTCCTAAACTCGATTCGACTCCGATTGGAATTTTATTGAAAATGTTTCTCAAACCCTATTTGTGTATTTTTTGTTCTTAATTTGTTCTTGAGATGCGGTCGGCGCTGCTAAGACATTATTTATTGCCCATTCCTAGTTGTCCTTTGGGCAGTAAGGGTTAACCACGTATTGTGGGACTGGAGTCACATGTAGGACCGAATCCCGCCCTGAAGAACATTCCTCAGGGTTTTCATCACATCAAGAGAGTTTTCATCAGTTTTGTGTCAATTTTCAGCCCCGGTCAAATTTTGGTCAAATTCCTTTACTCTTATTAATTGGTTCTTATTTTCTTTAGGACCTGCATGTGTCTGCAATGCGACTGAGGAGAATTCAGTACCAAATACACCAGGTGAAACTTTTCTCTCATGAAACCGTTTCTTGTTCCCTTCTTGCTGCCTTGTAGCTGAACGCTCCTGGAGACGGCTGAGTGGAAAGGCTGTGGTGATTGGCAGTGAGCGGGTGTTGCATTCACGAATTGCACCAATAGATGTTAATTAGAAAATGAGCAGAAAAGGACCAGCCAGGAAAGGGGGAGATTCGACCATAGACCAGTCCCCTTAGACATGACCAGTTATAAGGCTGGGGGAGTGAATGGAGGATAGAGAGAGACCTGAACTAGTCCTGTTTGCTGCTAAACTATCAATGCATTGGCTCCAACTGTCTGGAGACAGCCTTTGGCTCAGTGGCAGAATTCCCACTTCAGAGTCAGAAAGTGCAGGGTTGGATCCCTGCTCCCCGCAGCACTGGCGAGTGGAGACCCCAGCTCTGGCTCTGAATTATTGACATCCAGTGAGATAGGCGTGTCTTGTGGGGGTGGCTTTCCCCCTCATGTTATGTGTTGAATGAGTCCATAAAACCCACTCGTCATTTATGACTGACCTCCCCAAGGGAAGAGTTTGAAGATGCAAACACAACCAATTTGCTTCTGTCACCTTTTCATGGTGCTGAGCGTTTTCGGTAAGATCTGATACATGGAGCAATGATCTCCAAATCCATCCAGCGTAAGTCTGTGGAGACGGACATCCAAATTGGTGAAAACCCCGGAGACAAGCATTTGTCAGTTCTTTCCTGTTGCATCCTGTAAAAGTCGAATTGAACATTTTGAGAAATCTGCTGTTACTGGTTCAAACCTGGTAAACTCGAGTGAGTGTTGGCAGAGAAAAAATGAGATCGTTTTCTGCAGTGGGGGGATTGCTCTGCTCGCTATGGACAGTTACATGACCAAAAGCATTGAAGCGAACCTCTTTACTGCAAAGTCACAAGAGAATTAAACATGGGAAAAGCCATTCATCCCATCTTAATTTTAATGACCCTAAAGCCCCACCTCCCACTATTCATTAAATGATTCTGATTTTTAAAACATTCTCTCGGGATGTGGGTGATGCTGGCACATTCATTGCCCATTCCTGTTTATCCAGTGAAAGTACAGCCTGCCTCGTTAACCCACTACAGTCCTTCTGGTCACGGTGCTCCCCCCACTGTGGTGTTAGATAATGGGCATGGAATTCTAGGTGATTGACCCAGCGAAAATGGAAGAAGGGCGATGTATGTCCAATCAGGGTGGTGTGTGCGTTGGAGGGGAACCTGGGGGTGATGCTGTTCCCATAACGTGTCTACTCCTGCCCTTCAGGGTGTTGGAGGTCATGGGGAGGGAGGTGCTGTCGTTTAATGAGTGTGTCACAGTGCGTCCTGTCGATCAGACAGGGGTAAGTGCACCGGTGGTGGAGGGGTTGGATCTCCAGTCCAAGGGGCATTGATCAGACGACCTGTTCTGTCCTAAAAGCTCTCCCGTTTGTTGAGTGTTGAAGCAGCGCCAACTCAAATTAGAGATGGGTGTTGCATCACACTCGGGATTTGGGCCTTGTAGATTACTGGTGAGGCTTTAAGAAATCAGGAAGTGAGCCACCTATCGCAGGGTGCCCAGCCCCTGTCCTGCTCGTCAAACAGTGTTCATAGGGCGGGTTCAGTTCTGCTTCTGGTTATTGATGATCTACATTGATTGAGGCGGGTCCCGGCTCAGGGGAGGCTCAGGAGAGCTAGATGGGCTTTCTCTTGTTCTAGATGGTCATTATTTGGTAGTTATGTGATGTGAATGTTACCGTTCATTTGTCAGACCGAGTTTTAATGGGCTTCTTCATTACTGGCGGGGTGATTGGGGCTAAACACTGTAGAATCGCTAGTGAGTGATGCCACACCTGACATAATTACGGAGGGAAGGTCATTGATGATGTAGATGAAAATAGACTCAGGTGATTGCCTTGAGAAACCCCTTGCAGTCTCTCTGCCCGTTAGATCTCACAGTTGTCCCATTGTCCGTGGGTGCGGGCTATCTTGGAGCCAGCTGTCTAGTGATCGGGGTTCACTCTTTGAAAGCAATAATCGATAGAATCACCTCTCAATCCCTGAGATGTGGAAGGTACAATTTATTGCCCATCCCTAGTTACCCTGAGGGCTGTAAGAGTCAACCACGTGATGTAGGACAGAAGTCACTTGTAGGCCATGTCCTCCCTGAAGGGCATGAGTCAACCATTGTGTTTTATGATATTGAGTCAGTCTTTATGTACATTTTCATTCCATGAAATACCCTTCCTCATGTTAATTCCTTCTTCTTTTCCATATGATCTGCACCGACTTCTGTCACCAAAAGGGACTCCACCGACACCAGGTAAAACTTTAATCTCATCAAACACACATTCCCTTTTAGTTTCCCTGCCTTGTTGCTAATTGCACCTGGTGGAGTGAAAAGCTGATGTGGTTTGCAGTGAACAGATGTTTGCTTTCAGTGGGGTAATTTGAACTTTGACCCATAGTTGTAACTACAACTCGCCCGTTGACCATTTCCTTCCATTCAATATCACGGTGAATTTTTGTCCTCTTGGATGGAGGCCCAATTTCGGCCTCTTTGGGCCTGTGCTTCTCATGCAGCGTCAAGTCTGGGCTTAAAAAAGGCCAAGATTAATTTCTACCCCAGTGAATTCCCATGACAGGTCACAGAGACAATTACAATGTTCATTGTTGACATAAAAATCAGGACAAAATAAGTAACATCAGTAATGGACTTCTACAGATGTCATAGTGCATTTATACAAATATTACACACGTTTGCCATTATATGTGGATAGTTAGTTGGATTTAGTGCTTTTTTTAATTGATAAGGTGTTTTCACAGCTTCCCCTAAGAATTCAAAGAGAACCATAATCACAGGTGCTGTAGTCGGTGTGGTGGTGATTGCTCTTACCCTGATTCTCATAAGTTTACTGATCAAAAGAAAATGCAAACCAGCAGGTAATTATGACAAAAATAACATCTAAATAGCTGCATAGCCTACAGATATTTCCACTCAGTGCTGGCAGTTAACAGTTCGACCGTGCTACTTTTCATCTTTCGTCTGGGTGCTCACATTCTTGGTCTTACTGTCTGCTCTGATCTCAACTGGGACTCTCACACTTGCTCCTGTCAACCATTTGCTTTCTCGTCAATTCCCACACGGAAGCTCAAGCAGTCCAAGAGTTGAATGAGAGTCCCATTTATGGGGAGATTCTCAGCTCCCTTCACCTCCTGGACACTACGCCAGAAAAATAATTACTAGCAACCATTGGTCTCCGCCACAAGCTCGAAATGGGCTGACAGCCAATCGCCAGCCAGTTTGATACCCCGCCCTGTTACCTTTTCCACTGACCTCAATGGGCCAGGAAATTCGGGCGGATTGTAAACGGGTTGCCAATTCACTAAGAGCAGGTTGCGGGCTAGGGGCTGAGACGACGTTCACCCCACCCCCCAGCCTCTCGGTCCATCTCTCTCAAATGGTGTTGAGTCTCTGTGTCTGGGGTAGAAACCCCGTCTTGGGTTTTATAGCAAATCAGGCGGTTAAGCTCCACGGCTTGGTTTGCCTTATTAACCTGCATTGCTACTTTTAGTGATCTGTACCCCCAAAGATCCCTTTGCTTCTCTATCCCATTTAGTCCCTTATTATCTAAGCAGTATGTGCCCTCCTTATTCTTCCTACCAAAATGCACCACCTCACACTTATTGAAATTCATTGACAATTACATGCCCATTCTGCAAGTTTATTAATTGCATTTTGACACATTCTTCCTTTTTATTAACTCATTTATTAATTACCCCCTCAATTTGGCAAATTTTGAAATTGCGCTCCCGATTCCTGAATACAAATCGCTAATGCAAGTTGCGAACAACAGTGGTCCCAGCACCGATCCCCGTGGAACACCATTTCCCACCTTTTGCCGGTCTGGTTAGCTACCCTTAGCCCCTCAGATTATTTGTGTTTTGTAGCCAGCTTGCTATCCATTCTACTACTTGTCCCCTGACTCCACATGCTCTGACCTTAGTCATGCGCGTATAATGAGCCTTTTGAAAATCCAAATATATTACATCTACTACATTACCCTTGTCTACTCTTTCTGTTACTTCCTCAAAGAATTCAACAAGATTGGTCGAGTATGACCTTCCCTTCTGAAATCCGTGCTGACTATTCTTTATTATATTTTCAGTTTCTAGATTTTTTTAATTACATCTTTGAGTAAGGATTCCATTATCATTCCTACCACTGACGTTAAGCTAACTGGTTTATAGTTCCCTGGACTTGTTCTATCTCCTTTTTAAAATATAGGAATCACATTAGCTGTCCGCCAGTCCTCTGGCAATGTTCCCTTTTCTATTTTTTATATATATATGTGTAAAAGTGCCTCTGCTATCTCTTCCCTAACTTCTATTAATATGAGCGGATGGAATCCATCGAGACCAGGGGTCCCCACCCCTGCCATCACCCCTGGGATTGCCTCCTGCTCGATGGTGCCATGGTTAGCATTTTTGGCTGTCCACCTCACAGCCTGAATCTTTATCTTGTCACAAATAGCAAGTACATTATAACTGCTGGATAGGGCCAGTGTCTGCGGGGGATCTCCTTCTCTATCTCCCCCAGCTTCCCCACACCCTGCTGACGATCAGTCACTCTCTCCCCTTCCTGTAACTGCGCTTTCCTCTGAGGTGTAACTGGAGAAAACTATCCAAAAATTCCTCCCCCTCTCTTATGTGTCGGAGTGTCTCCAACTCGCACTCCAGCTCAAGGATTCGGAGCCTGAGTGTCTCAGGGCAGAGACATTTCCTGTAGATGTGGCAATCCAGGACAGTCTCACTCTCCACAGACTCCCAGACATTTCAGTCCCGACACATAGCCTGTACTGCCATTTCTAGTATTTCTTTCTTTCTTTATTTGTTTGTAGTAATTTAATTCTAGAAAGAATAGAATTACTTATTTAGTAGATGGATTTAGCTTGATTTCCAATTAATTTGTAACTAATTAGTTTTGTTTATTAACTTCTTTATTTGAGTATCCCTTTAATTCCTACTTATTATTTATGTATACCAGATTTTTATTTAATACAATCCTGATCCCTTTAACATTGGTATCCTCTATTCCCTTAGATCTAATTAATTTCTCTGATTATTTATGTATATATTTACTTATTTACTGTTGCCCCTTGGTTTAAATCATTTAGCCAAGCTAGATTTTTTCCCTCCATTAACTTGAAGATAAAGTAAAATTGGATGTGGTGCATAACAGACGGTCAATTTGATAGCACCCATTTTACACAGTTGTCCAAAGTTAACATTACCCCCATTTCCAAATCTCTGCTGATCTTGTCGATCTAGGGGGAGGCATGACGAAAGCTACTGCGGTGACTGATCGTCTAGGTTTCTCTTCCTTTGGTTGAGGTGGTCAGGCTTGGTTCAGTGCTGTCCTACAGTGGAAAGAATGAGAACAGGAACTAAGGCACTGACGACATCAATAACTGCGATTGACTGTGGTCTTACTTGCGGCTTCGCGCTGTTGGAGCACTAACTTGCTGAAAGACAAACAGATGTTTTTCATTGCATGTACTGTCAATGTGGATGATTCCTGTCTCTCCTTAAAGCCACAGGTATTTACATTGCAGCAAACAAGAAACAGGGCAGTATGGTATTTTAGAGCACGTGAACCGCAATTTTAGGGATTTATGTGACCTGCAGTCCCACTGTCATAATTATATTATATATAGCATTAGAATTTAATTCCAATATAGGAACAGGAGGAGGCCATTTAGCCCCTCGAGCCTGTTCCGCCATTCAATGAGATCACGGCTGATCTGTGACCTAACTCCATAAACCCGCCTTAACCCCATATCCCTTAATACCTCTGGTTAACAAAAATCTTTCAGTCTCAGATTTCAAATTCACAATTGAGCTAGCATCAATTGCCGTTTGCAGAAGAGAGTTCCAAACTTCTCCCACACTTTGCATGTAGAAGTGTTTCCTGACTTCACTCCTGAAAGCCCTGACTCTAATTTTTAGGCTATGTCCCCTAGTCCTAGACTCCCCAACCAGTGGGAAATAGTTTCTCTCTATCTACCCTATCCTTAATATCTTGAAAACTTCGATCAAATCACCCCTTAATCTTCTAAATACAACCCTAGTTTGTGGAATCTCTCCTCGTAATTTAACCCTTGGAGTCCAGGTATCATTCCAGTAAATCTATGCTGCACTCCCTCCAAGGCCAATATGTCCTTCTGAAGGTGCGGTGCCCAGAACTGCTCACAGTACTCCAGGTGCGGTCTAACCAGGGTTTTGTATAGCTGCAGCATAACTTCTGTCCCCTTGTACTCTCTTCCTCTAGATATAAAGGCCAGCATTCCATTAGCCTTATTGATTATTTTCTGTAACCTGTCCATGACATTTTAATGATCGATGTACATGGACCCCTAAGTCCCTTTGGACATCCACTGTTTTGAGCTTTTCACCATTTATAAAGTTCTCTGACTTTAGTTTTACAGCTTTAAAGATTATTGATTAAATCTGTTTCGACTTAGACAATGTCCAGTATCAAACCCAGGTTTCTGTGCTGGATTCCAATTTATTGACCAATGCATTTTTTCTCTTCTTATCTTGTTTTTGTCACAACAGCGCAAAATGCGGCTCAGGTAAGTTTTTTTTTTCATTTCTTTATATTATTATTGTTGTGGAATGTCGGTGAACTGATTGTTAATATATCAGTGGTGCAAGTGGGAGTGAGATGATAAAGATAGGCAGAGAATTGAATGGATATTGGAAATAGGGAATGTCAGGGAATGTTGGATGCACCCAGCCAACCCATCCACCGTCTAAATCAAGAATCAACTCCAGACGGAAAGAATGCCATCTCTAAATGGTCTTGGTTTTACCCTACAATGCTGCTCACGGTGAATACCCTAGCGACCACTCACTGCTCAGAACCCATAAAGCTCATCAAACTTCATACAAACCCTCAACCTGAATATTTTAAGGAATGTTTGGAAAAAGATTCTAGTCTCCATCCAGAGACTCTCATATTCAGCGTTAAACGTTTTAACCCCTATTTAATGTAAGTGATACATGTGAAGCTCGACACCATCCAGGACAAAGCAGCCCGCTTGATTGGGACCCCATCCACCACCCTAAACATTCACTCCCTTCACCACCGGCGCACCGCGGCTGCAGTGTGTACCATCCACAGGATGCACTGCAGCAACTCGCCAAGGCTTCTTCGACAGCACCTCCCAAACCCGCGACCTCTACCACCTAGAAGGACAAGGACAGCAGGCACATGGGAACAACACCACCTGCACGTTCCCCTCCAAGTCACACACCATCCCGACTTGGAAATATATCGGCCGTTCCTTCATCGTCGCTGGGTCAAAATCCTGGAACTCCCTTCCTAACAGCACTGTGGGAGAACCTTCACCACACGGACTGCAGCGGTTCAAGAAGGCGGCTCACCACCACCTTCTCAAGGGGCCTTTAGGGATGGGTTTGCCAGCGATGCCCACATCCCTTGAACCAATAAAAAAAAACCTTAAAAAATAAACTATAGTGGACAATATGAAAGTCTAAACAGTTGATAACTGGATACAATAAGGCTCCTATCTCCAAGTTAGAGTAGACTCATTCTACAGCCTCTCTAGCCTGCCCTCACCAGTTTACAGTACGTCTATGCACACTCAGAGATCACACTATAAACACCAGCCACTGTGCTATCCACTAACACTCAATTATAGAAAGCTCTCTCACTCACCAGTCCTGAACCTGTAGTTTAAACCGAACATCAGTGCGGAAATCCGAATTAAGCCAAGTCTGCCTCCTTTCATCCACTCCAGCAACCCCATACAGGGATAGATGGCAATGTCAGTATGATCAGTGAATGTACCAGCAGTTTAACTGCACTTATGTTGATTTTACAGTGGTTTATTTAGTTAAGAATAAATTTCATGCCGTGTATATCCTGTTTGCTTGACTTCCTGGCCCAGAATTCCCTTTGGCACAACTTGGTTCTAAAACAATCATTTTCATGATAAAGTATTTTACTGACTGAATAGTTTTGTCACTGGGCGACTATAGTTTAAGAATCCCTCTCGTCACGGTGTGTAGGGACCCGGTAAAACGATTTGTGCAGAATGCTGTTCATTATTTCCAGAAAATTCACGAAAAAAAATCCTTAGGATTTCACTGAGGCCTGATGAAGATTTTCTAAATACAGGACAAGAGTGATGATAAATTTGTGAGCGACAATGTTTGGCTGCAGTCAGAGTACTGCACGCAGATTTGGTGCTGCATTATAGAAAGGACCTTAAAAACCTATAGAACTGGAGTGTAGATTCGCCAAGATGGTGCCAGCAATGGGAAACTATAGTTATGATGAGTGATTGGAGAGACTGGGACTATTTCCACTGGAGAAGAGAAGGCTAAGCGAAGATTTAAGTGATTTTTTTTTAAATGATGCAAGATTTTGATCAAACGAATAGGTAAAGTCTTTTCCCCCCAGTTAATAAGTAAGTGATTGAGAGGGCCTCCATTTAAAAATGTAACTAAACGAGTGAAGAGACGCGAAAGAGGTTCGGAGCAAATGGTTTATACAGAGTGGTGTTGGAGCACGGATGCGTTATTGCAGGGAGTGGTTGAGGCAGAGATCATTGAATCCTTTAAGGAAAATGGAAAAGTGTTAGAAGTAGAGGGAGATAAAGGGTTAAAGAGAAAGAGAGAGAGCCGGGCAGTGCGTTTCGCAAAGAGCTGGCACGTACATGATGGCCCGAATGGCCTCCGTCTGTGCTGTAAACTGAGCAGCAGAAATCTTCACAAATGCATTTATAATGTGGAGAGACATAGTGGTCAGAAAAGCCTGTATACGTTTATTAAAGATGTATGTTCATATCAAGCTGTTGTTTCAACTTCCACAACACATCAGAGTCCTTGAAATGTCCTGATTGCCTTGTTGTCGTTCTACCAACGATCGAATAATAACTCCGCTGAAAGTTGGACTCCAAAATTAGTTCCACTTAAATGAGAAAGTTTCGCCCCGAATTTGCGGATGGCCGGAATATTTACTCCGCCTTCCTGTTCTTTTGGTGCAGGATGATGAGGTTAATTATGCAACAGTTAATCTGGATGCGCTCGGCAATCCCCGGGGAAGAGTCAACCGTTCGTCAGAAGCCGCCGTCTACGCCGAGATTAAACCAAACTAGTGGGACGTTGCCAGCGAGAGACGCCTGTCATTGTTCGCAAGGCTCCGGACTGAACATCTCTCAGAGTTACTGTCAGTTATAATTAACGCTGCTTTACTGCGTGAATAATTGCTGAGTGTGCGCTCGGTGTTACAAAGTGGTAAAAGTGTTTATAAAGAAGCCTTTACAATTTCGCTACATCTAACCCACAAAGAGGGGCCGAGGGGGATATCCCTCTCCCCGTCCCACCATCTGTTGGTTATATTGTAACCATAACATGAGTTCCTGTGCTCATTATTTGTGGTGAAATTGTGAAATTGTCCTCAAATGTATTTGAATTCTTTTACAATTACTTTTCTCTCTTGCACTAGCTTGCAAATATTTGCTTCTACTTAAATTCCCTTCAGTTTAATTCTAATGGGAGACACATCTGGTTATTCTCTATCCCTTCCTTGTGTAGGTTTCTGCACAGACCATAAGAAATAGGAGCAGGAGTAGGCCATTCGGCCCCTCGAGCCTGCTCCGCCATTCAATCAGATCATGGCTGATCTTTGACCTCAACTCCACTTTCCCGCCCGATCCCCATATCCCTTGATTCCCCTAGAGTCCAAAAATCTATCGATCTCAGTCTTGAATATATTCAATGACTGAGCATCCACAGCCCTCTGGGGTAGAGAATTCCAAAGATTCACAATCCTCTGAGTGAAGAAATTTCTCCTCATCTCAGTCCTAAATGGCCGACCCCTTTTCTTGAGACCATGGTGTTAATGCAGCATCACATGTTCATCTTAATGAGGCTGATGACCATGTAAAAATACCATAAGAGGGGGGCTAATTTCAACAGTGGCCGCCCGGCGTAACCGAGAGGGTAGGGGACTGAAAGTGGTGTCTGCTCACTCTTGTTTACGCTGACTTTCTGGTGTCCGCAGTGCGGGTGAGGGCCTTTAGATGGGCAGCCAGAGTGCCCACTTGTTTCATGGCATATCACCATTTTAAGGATTCAAATCGGGGTCTCATCATGCACATAGGACCCCAATTGTAATTCTGTGGTACAAATGGGAGGGTGGGTTAGCCCAGGCTGGCAACAGCCCCCTAGGGCCACTGTGGAGCACTCCTGGTCCTACTGGCTGCACATGACTATAAACTATAATAGAAATTGTACCTGATTGTGGGCAGCTGCTGGCTGGTCCACACAAAACCCTGGACGAGGTACTCAAACAGGCCTCATTAACATATGCTAGGGCTCTAATGCCCGCTTACGGTGGCCTTCTGGCATGCCTGAATATCGTCCGAGGGCAAATGGCCTCCGACAGTTCTCAGGCATTCTTGAGGTGGGGGACAGAACCCCACGAAATTGACCCTTTTTTGCCACCCTCCCCCTTTTATCCACCTTAAATGTTGAGGTGTTGTGTAAAGGAGTTCCCTGTCACAGGACCGCAAAGGTAATAATCTCTGGATTACTTCCTGTGCCACGTGCACAGGGACAAACAGATGTGTGGCTCAAAGAGTGGGGTGGGAGACAGGGGGTTTCGATTCATGGGGCAGTGGGACCAGTACTGGGGAAAGAGGGGGCTCTTCCGTTGGGACGGGCGCCACTTAAACCGAGCTGGGACCAGCGTCCTGGCGAATCGAATAACTGGGGCTGTAGATAGGGCCTTAAACTAAAAGTGGGGAGAGAGGGGTCAGGTGAGGGGAAATTTAGAAATCTAATGAGAAAAGTCAAGGCAACAGAGCAGTGTAGTGATTTGGGTAAAGATAAGCAGAGTGGGGCAGGAAGGGACAGAGAGTTTACCAATACTAGAGCATCAACAAGTAAGGTCAAAGCAGGAAAAAATGGTAAACAGTCAAAAGAAAATGGCTCTTTGAATGCACAGAGCATTCGTAACAAGATAGACGAATTAGTTGCACAAGTAGAGATAAGTGGGTTTGACCCAATAGCCAATACAGAGACATGGTTGTAAAGTGACCAAGATTGGGAACTAAATATTCCAGGGTACATTGAGAAAAGACAGGCAGGATGGAAAAGGAGGGGGTGGAGCCCTGATAATAAAGGATGAGATAAGGACAGCAGTGAGAAAGGATCTCGGCTCGGAAGATCATACAAATTAAGAGCAGGAGTAGGCCATTCGGCCCCTCGAGCCTGCTCTGCCATTTGATAAGATCACGGCTGATCTGATTGTGACCTCAACCCTACTTTCCCATCTACCTACTATAAACTTTGACTCCCTTGTTGATCAGGAATCTATCGAACTCAGCCTTAAAAATATTCAATGACCCTGCCTCCACCGCTCTCTGGGGAAGGGAGTTCCACAGACTCACGACCCTCTGAGAGAAAAAAATTCTCCTCATCTCCGTCTTAAATGGGAGACCCCTTATTTTTAAACTGTGGCCCCTAGTTCCAGTCTCTCCCACAAGGGGAAACATCCCATCAGCATCTAAAAGTTTATGCACCGCCCAGGAATCGCAAGAATGGGGATCTTGCATGATGTAGAATCAGTATGGGTGGAAATGAAAAATAACAAGGGGCAGAAAACACTGGTGGGAGTAGTTTATAGGCCCCCAAATAGTAGCTATACCACTGGACAGAGTATTAATCATGAAATAATAGGAGCTTTTAATAAAGGCAATGGAGTAATCATGGGGAACTTTAATCTTCATATAGACTGGACAAATCAAATTGGCAAAAGATAGTTTGGAGGGCGAGTTCATGGAATTTATTAATGACAGTTTCCTAGAGCAATACATTGTGGAACCAACTAGGGAACAGGCTATTTTAGATCTTGTATTGTGTAATGAGACAGGGTTAATTAGTAATCTCACAGTAAAGGATCCTCTGGGGAAGAGTGATCATAATATGATAGAATTTCACATTGAGTTTGAGAGTTACGTACTTAAGTCCGAAACTAGAGTCTTAAAGCCAATTACATAGGAATGAGGGGTGAGTTGGCTAAGGTAGATTGGGAAATTAGATTAAAAGGTATGACGGTTGATAAACAATGGCAAACATTTAAGGAACTATTTCAATATTCTCAACAAGTACACATTCCATTGAGAAATAAAAACTCCACAGGAAAAGTGATCCACCCGTGACTAACTAAAGAAGTTAAGGAGAGTATTAGATTAAAAGAAGAGGCTTATAATGTTACCAAGAAGAGTGGTAAGCCTGAGGATTGGGAGAGTTTTAGAAACCAGCAAAGGATGACCAAAAAATCGATAAAAAGGGAGAAAATAGAATATGAGAGTAAACTAGCAAGAAATATAAAAACGGATTGTAAGAGTTTCTACAAGTATGTAAAAAGGAAGAGAGCAGCAAAAGTAAACGTTGGTCCCTTAGAGGCTGAGACAGGAGAAATTATAATGGGGAATCAGGAAATGGCAGAGACGCTAAACAAATATTTTGTATCTGTCTTCACAGTAGAAGACACAAAAAAATACCAGAAATAGTGGGGAACCAAGGGGATAATGAAAGTAATTAATATCAGAAGAGAAAAAAGTACTGGAGAAACTAATGGGACTAAAAGCCAATAAATCCCCTGGACTTGATGGCCTACATCCGAGGGTTCTAAAAGAGGTGGCTGCAGAGATAGTGGATGCATTGGTTGTGATCTTCCAAAATTCCCGATATTCTAGAACAGTCCCAGTGGATTGGAAGGTGGCAAATGTAACCCCGCTATTCAAGAAAGGAGGGAGAGAGAAAACAGGGAACTACAGGCCAGTTAGCCTGACATCAGTCATTGGGAAAATGCTAGGGTAGATAAAGGGGAACCAGTGGATGTAGTATATTTGGATTTTCAAAATGCATAAAACCATAAGAGATAGGAGCAGGAGTAGGCCATTCGGCCCCTCGAGCCTGCTCCTCCATTTAACGAGATCATGGCTGATCTGATTTTTACCTCAACTCCACTTTCCCGCCCTTTCCCCATATCCTTTGATACCCTTGCTGATCAAAAATTGGTCTAACTCAGCCTTGAATGTGTTCAATGACTCAGCCTCCACAGCTTTTTGGGGTAAAGAATTCCAAAGATTCACCACCCTCTAGGAGAAGAAATTCCTCCTCATTTCCATCTTAAACGGGCGACCCCTTATTCTGAGACTATGCCCCCTAGTTTTAGATTCCCCCATGAGGGGTAACATCCTCTCAGCATCTACCCTATCGAGTCCCCTCAGAATCTTGTATGTTTCAATAAGATCTCCTCTCATTCTTCTAAACTCCAATGAGTATAAACCCAACCTGTTCAATCTTTCCTCACAAGCCAACCCTTCCATACCCGGAATCAACCGAGTGAACCTTCTCTGAACTGCCTCCAATGCAAGTATGTCCTTCCTTAAATAAGGGCACCAGAACTGTACGCAGTGCTCCAGGTGTGGTCTCACCAGCACCCTGTACAGTTGTAGCATGACTTCCCTGCTTTTATACTCCATCCCCCTAGAAATAAAGGCCAATATTCCATTTGCCTTCCAGATTACCTGCTGTACCTGTATGTTGACTTTTTGTGTTTCATGTACAAGGACTCCCAGATCCCTCTGTACCGCAGCATTTTGTAGTATTTCTCCATTCAAATAATATTTTGCTTTTTTATTTTTCTTCCCAAAGTGGACGACTTCACATTTTCCCACATTATATTCCATCTGCCAAATTTTTGCCCATTCGCTTAACCTGTCGATATCCCTTTGCAGACACTTTGTGTCCTCATTGCAACTTGCTTTTCCACCTATCTTTGTATCATCAGCAAATTTGGCCACAAGACACTCTGTTCCTTCATCCAAGTCAATGATATATATTGTAAATAGTTGAGGCCCCAGCACTGAGCCCTGCGGCACCCCACTAGTTACAGATTGCCATTTTGAAAATGACCCTTTTATCCCGACTCTTTGTTTTCTGTTAGTTAGCCAATCCTCTATCCATGCCAGTATATTACCCCCAACACCATGAGCTCTTATCTTGTGCAGTAATCTTTTATAGAATCATAGAATCATAGAATCATAGAAGTTACAACATGGAAACAGGCCCTTCGGCCCAACATGTCCATGTCGCCCAGTTTATACCACTAAGCTAGTCCCAATTGCCTGCACTTGGCCCATATCCCTCGATACCCATCTTCCCCATGTAACTGTCCAAATGCTTTTTAAAAGACAAAATTGTACCCGCCTCTACTACTGCCTCTGGCAGCTCGTTCCAGACACTCACCACCCTTTGAGTGAAAAAATTGCCCCTCTGGATCCTTTTGTATCTCTCCCCTCTCACCTTAAATCTATGCCCCCTCGTTATAGACTCCCCTACCTTTGGGAAAAGATTTTGACTATCGACCTTATCTATGCCCCTCATTATTTTATAGACTTCTATAAGATCACCCCTTAACCTCCTACTCTCCAGGGAATAAAGTCCCAGTCTGTCTAACCTCTCCCTGTAAGTCAAACCATCAAGTCCCGGTAGCATCCTAGTAAATCTTTTCTGCACTCTTTCTAGTTTAATAATATCCTTTCTATAATAGGGTGACCAGAACTGTACACAGTACTCCAAGTGTGGCCTCACCAATGCCCTGTACAACTTCAACAAGACATCCCAACTCCTGCATTCAATGTTCTGACCAATGAAACCAAGCATGCTGAATGCCTTCTTCACCACCCTATCCACCTGTGACTCCACTTTCAAGGAGCTATGAATCTGTACTCCTAGATCTCTTTGTTCTATAACTCTCCCCAACGCCCTACCATTAACGGAGTAGGTCCTGGCCCGATTCGATCTACCAAAATGCATCACCTCACATTTATCTAAATTAAACTCCATCTGCCATTCATCGGCCCACTGGCCCAATTTATCAAGATCCCGTTGCAATCCTAGATAACCTTCTTCACTGTCCACAATGCCACCAATCTTGGTGTCATCTGCAAACTTACTAACCATGCCTCCTAAATTCTCATCCAAATCATTAATATAAATAACAAATAACAGCGGACCCAGCACCGATCCCTGAGGCACACCGCTGGACACAGGCATCCAGTTTGAAAAACAACCCTCGACAACCACCCTCTGTCTTCTGTCGTCAAGCCAATTTTGTATCCAATTGGCTACCTCACCTTGGATCCCATGAGATTTAACCTTATGTAACAACCTACCATGCGGTACCTTGTCAAATGCTTTGCTGAAGTCCATGTAGACCACGTCTACTGCACAGCCCTCATCTATCTTCTTGGTTACCCCTTCAAAAAACTCAATCAAATTCGTGAGACATGATTTTCCTCTCACAAAACCATGCTGACTGTTCCTAATTAGTCCCTGCCTCTCCAAATGCCTGTAGATTCTGTCCCTCAGAATACCCTCTAACAACTTACCCACTACAGATGTCAGGCTCACTGGTCTGTAGTTCCCAGGCTTTTCCCTGCCGCCCTTCTTAAACAAAGGCACAACATTTGCTACCCTCCAATCTTCAGGCACCTCACCTGTAGCGGTGGATGATTCAAATATCTCTGCTCGGGGACCCGCAATTTCCTCCCTAACCTCCCATAACGTCCTGGGATACATTTCATCAGGTCCCGGAGATTTATCTACCTTGATGCGCGTTAAGACTTCCAGCACCTCCCTCTCTGTAATATGTACACTCCTCAAGACATCACTATTTATTTCCCCAAGTTCCCTAACATCCATGCCTTTCTCAACCGTAAATACCGATGTGAAATATTCATTCAGGATCTCACCCATCTCTTGTGGTTCCGCACATAGATGACCTTGTTGATCCTTAAGAGGCCCTACTCTCTCCCTAGTTACCCTTTTGCCCTTTATGTATTTGTAGAAGCTCTTTGGATTCACCTTTGCCTGATCTGCCAAAGCAATCTCATATCCCCTTTTTGCCCTCCTGATTTCTCTCTTAACTCTACTCCGGCAATCTCTATACTCTTCAAGGGATCCACTTGATCCCAGCTGCCTATGCATGTCATATGCCTCCTTCTTATTTTTGACTAGTGCCTCAATCTCCCGAGTCATCCAAGGTTCCCTACTTCTACCAGCCTTGCCCTTCACTTTATAAGGAATGTGCTTACACTGAACCCTGGTTAACACACTTTTGAAAGCCTCCCACTTACCAGACGTCCCTTTGCCTGCCAACAGACTCTCCCAATCAACTTCTGAAAGTTCCTGTCTAATACCATCAAAATTGGCCTTTCCCCAATTTAGAATTTTAACTTTTGGGCCAGACCTATCCTTCTCCATAGCTATCTTAAAACTAATGGAATTATGATCACTGGTCCCAAAGTGATCCCTCACTAACACTTCTGTCACCTGCCCTTCCTTATTTCCCAAGAGGAGGTCAAGTTTTGCCCCCTCTCTAGTCGGGCCATCCACATACTGAATGAGAAATTCCTCCTGAATACACTCAACAAATTTCTCTCCATCCAAGCCCCTAATGCTATGGCTGTCCCAGTCAATGTTGGGAAAGTTAAAGTCCCCTACTATTACCACCCTATTTTTCTTGCAGCTGTCTGTAATCTCCTTACATATTTGCTCCTCAATTTCCCGTTGACTATTTGGGGGTCTGTAGTACAATCCTATCAAAGTGATCTCTCCCTTCTTATTTTTCAGTTCTACCCATATGGACTCAGTGGGCGAACCCTCGGATATATCCCCTCTCTCTACTGCCGTGATGTTCTCCCTAATCAAGAACGCAACTCCCCCTCCTCTCTTACCTCCTGCTCTATCTTTCCTATAGCATCTGTACCCTGGAACATTGAGCTGCCAGTCCTGCCCCTCCCTTAGCCATGTTTCAGTAATAGCTATAACATCCCAGTCCCATGTACCCATCCATGCCCTGAGTTCATCTGCCTTGCCCATCAGACTTCTTGCATTGAAATAAATGCAGTTTAATCTAGTCTTCCCTTGGTCTTTGCCCTGCTTTCTCAGACCATCTGTCCGGTCATGTTCTGTACACTCTCCCTTACTGCCTTTTGTTTCTGTCACCACTTTATTTCCCACTGACTTCCTGCATCGGTTCCCATCCCCCTGCCACATTAGTTTAAACCCTCCCCAACAGCACTAGCAAACACTCCCCCTAGGACATTGGTTCCAGTCCTGCCCAGATGCAGACCGTCCAATTTGTACTGGTCCCACCTCCCCCAGAACCGGTTCCAATGGCCCAGGAATTTGAATCCCTCCCTCTTGCACCATCTCTCAAGCCACGTATTCATCTTAGCTATCCTGTCATTCCTACTCTGACTAGCCCGTGGCACTGGTAGCAATCCTGAGATTACTACCTTTGAGGTCCTACTCTTTAGTTTAACTCCTAACTCCCTAAATTCAGCTTGTAGGACCTCATCCTGTTTTTTACCTATATCGTTGGTGCCTATATGCACCACGACAACTGGCTGTTCACCCTCCCCCTCCAGAATGTCCTGCAGCCGCTCCGAGACATCCTTGACCCTTGCACCAGGGAGGCAACATACCATCCTGGAGTCTCGGTTGCGTCCGCAGAAACGCCTGTCTATTCCCCTTACAATCGAGTCCCCTATCACTATAGCTCTGCCACTCTTTTTCCTGCCCTCCTGTGCAGCAGAGCCAGCCACGGTGCCATGAACCTGGCCACTGCCACCTTCCCCTGGTGAGCCATCTCCCCCAACAGTATCCAAAACGGTATACCTGTTTTGGAGGGAGATGACCGCAGGGGACCCCTGCACTGCCTTCCTACTCTTCCTCTGTCTGTTGGTCACCCATTCACTATCTCCCTCAGTAATTTTTATCTGCGGTGTGACCAACTCACTGAACGTGCTATCCACGACTTTCTCAGCATCGCGGATGCTCCAAAGTGAGTCCATCCGCAGCTCCAGAGCCGTCAAGCGGTCAAACAATAGCTGCAGCTGGACACACTTCCCGCAGGTGAAGGAATCAGGGATACAGGAAGGAGCCCTGAATTCCCACATCCCACAAGAGGAACATGACACGGCGCTGGGATCTCCTGCCATGACTTAACCCTTAAATTAGCTTAAGAACAACTACAATGTCAAGAGAAAAAAAAAGGAAAGAAAAACTACTTACCACTCCCTTTAAGGAGTTTACTCCTTTAAATTGTTCTCAATTTAGAGAATGTTAACTACACTAGGGACCTTGATTCACTAAAAAATAAACGCTACTTCCTATAAGACCTGCAGACCTTCCCTTTCCTTTTACTTTAGTTACTGTAGATAAGTAGAAATACTCACCTGAACCTACTCACCAATCAGGTGCCTCCCCTGTGTCGCGTCCCGATCTGATTCCTGACGTCACTTCGAACTCGGTCGCAGCTCCGCTCGGCTCCTCTCAGCTGTTCTCAGCGCTCTGAAATCCCGCCTTTTATCGGACGCTCCCTCCGCTCGGCTCGGCTCCTCTCAGCTGTTCTCAGCGCTCTGAAATCCCGCCTTTTATCGGACGCTCCCTCCGCTCGGCTTGGCTCCTCTCAGCTGTTCTCAGCGCTCTGAAATCCCGTCTTTTATCGGACGCTCCCTCCGCTCGGCTCGGCTCCTCCCAGCTGTTCTCAGCGCTCTGAAATCCCGCCTTTTATCGGACGCTCCCTCCGCTCGGCTCGGCTCCTCTCAGCGCTCTGAAATCCCGCCTTTTATCGGACGCTCCCTCCGCTCGGCTCGGCTCCTCATCGAATGCCTTTTGGAAATCCAAACATACTGCGTCCATTGGTTCCCCTTTATCCACCCTGCCCGTTACTTCCTCAAAGAACTCTGATAAATTTGCCGGACGTGATTTCCCCTTCATAAAACCATGTTGACTCTCCTTGATTGTATTATGAGTCTCCAAATGTCCTGCTACTACTTCCTTAATAATGGATTCTAGCATTCGATAAGGTGCCACATAAAAGGTTGTTACGCAAGATAAGGGCTCATGGGATTGGGGGTAATATATTAGCATGGAGAGAGGATTGGTTAACTGACAGAAAACAGAGAGTGGGGATAAACGGGTCATTCTCAGGTTGGCAGGCTGTAACTAGTGGGGTGCCGCAAGGATCAGTGCTTGGGCCTCAGCTATTTACAATCTATATTAATGACTTGGATGAAGGGACTGAGTGTAATGTATCCAAGTTTGCTGATAATACAAAGCTAGGTGGGAAAGTAAGCTGTGAGGAGGACACAAAGACTCTGCAAAGGGATATCGACAGGTTAAGTGAGTGGGCAAGAAGGTGGCAGGTGGAGTATAATGTGGGGAAATGTGAGGTTATTCACTTTGGTAGGAAGAATAGAAAAACAGAGTATTTTTCAAATGGTGAGAAACTATTAAATGTTGGTGTCCAGAGAGACTTGTGTGTCCTCGTACAAGAAACACAGAAAGTTAACATGCAGGTGCAGCAAGCAATTAGGAAAGCAAATGGTATGTTGGCCTTTATTGCAAGGGGATTGGAGTACAAGAGTAAGGAAATCTTAGTACAATTGTACAGGGCTTTGGTGAGACCTCACCTGGAGTACTGTGTACAGTTTTGGTCTCCTTATCTAAGGAAGGATATACTTGCCTTAGAGGCGGTGCAATGAAGGTTCACTAGATTGATTCCTGGGATGAGAGGGTTGTCCTATGAGGAGAGGTTGAGTAGAATGGGCCGATACTCTCTGAAGTTTAGAATTATGAGAGATGATCTCGTTGAAACATATAAGATTCCGAGGGGGCTTGATAGAGTCGATGCAGAGAGGCTGTTTCCCCTGGCTGGAGAGTTTAGAACTAGGGGGCATAGTCTCAGGATAAGGGGTCGGCCATTTAAGACTGAGATGAGGAGGAATTTCTTCACTCAGAGGGTTGTGAATCTTTGGAATTCTCTGCCCCAGAGGGCTGTGGATGCTCAGTCATTGAATATATTCAAGGCTGAGATGGATAGATTTTTGGACTCCAGGGGAATCAAGGGATATGGGGATCGGGCGGGAAAGTGGAGTTGAGGTCGAAGATCAGCCATGATCTGATTGAATGGCGGAGCAGGCTCGAGGGGCCGAATGGCCTCCTCCTGCTCCTATTTCTTGTGTTCTAATGTCCATCTCCTCGCTGTGACCATTTCAAATATTTGACTGTGGCAAACACCACCATCTGCTGGTGGAGAGGCGGATCTGCAGGAACAGGTTGAAAATCGAAGCTGCTGCCTGTTTGCATTATTCGCAACTTGTGTGCCTGTGCCAGTAAAAGTGCTTGTCTCCAGCTGCCTGTTAGTGCTGTGCGTTAGCGAGAGAGATGTTTGCTCAGGAGGCTGTCTTTAGCGGAAAAGCATTGCACTGAAATACCGCACAGTCCCGGAGACAGCAACACTCGTGTTGAGAGGCTGACCCTGGCTACAGAATGTGACGAGGACACTGAGTAATAGCACTGAGAAAGAGGCAGAGTAACACGAGGGAGAGACAGAGAAAGAGACTGAGTAAATCAGGGAGAGAGAGAGAGACAGAGTAACCCAGGGAGAGAGAGAGAGACCGAGTAAATCAGGGAGAGAGAGAGAGAAAGAGACTGAGTAAATCAGGGAGAGAGAGAGAGACAGAGTAACAAAGGGAGAGAGAGAGAGAGAGAGAGACTGAGTAAATCAGGGAGAGAGAGAGAGAGACAGAGTAAACCAGGGAGAGAGAGAGAGAGACAGAGTAAACCAGGGAGAGAGAGAGAGAGACTGAGTAAACCAGGGAGAGAGAGAGAGACTGAGTAAAACAGGGAGAGAGAGAGAGAGAAAGAGAGTGAGTAACACGAGGGAGAGAGAGAGAGACTGAGTAAATCAGGGAGAGAGAGAGAGAGAGACTGAGTAAAACAGGGAGAGAGAGAGAGAAATATACAGAGTAAATCAGGGAGAGAGAGAGAGACAGAGTAACCCAGGGAGAGAGAGAGAGAGAGAGACTGAGTAAACCAGGGAGAGAGAGAGAGAGACAGAGTAAACCAGGGAGAGAGAGAGAGAGACAGAGTAAACCAGGGAGAGAGAGAGAGAGACTGAGTAAACCAGGGAGAGAGAGAGAGACTGAGTAAAACAGGGAGAGAGAGAGAGAGAAAGAGAGTGAGTAACACGAGGGAGAGAGAGAGAGACTGAGTAAATCAGGGAGAGAGAGAGAGAGAGACTGAGTAAAACAGGGAGAGAGAGAGAGAAAGAGACAGAGTAAACCAGGGAGAGAGAGAGAGAAGGAGACTGAGTAAACCAGGGAGAGAGAGGGAGAGAAAGAGACTGAGTAAACCAGGGAGAGAGAGAGAGACTGAGTAAACCAGGGAGAGAGAGAGAGAGAGAGACTGAGTAAACCAGGGAGAGAGAGAGAGAGAGAGAGACTGAGTAAACCAGGAAGAGAGAGAGAGACTGAGTAAACCAGGGAGAGAGAGAGAGAGAGACAGAGTAAACCAGGGAGAGAGACAGAGAGAGAGAGACTGAGTAAACCAGGGAGAGAGAGAGAGACTGAGTAAACCAGGGAGAGAGAGAGAGAGAAAGAGACAGAGTAAACCAGGGAGAGAGAGAGAGACTGAGTAAACCAGGGAGAGAGAGAGAGAGAAAGAGACAGAGTAAACCAGGGAGAGAGAGAGAGAGAAAGAGACAGAGTAAACCAGGGAGAGAGAGAGAGAGAAAGAGACTGAGTAAACCAGAGAGAGAGAGCGAGAGAGAGAAATAGACTGAGTAACACGATGGCAAGAGGTAGCGAGAGAGAAAGAGATTAACACACGAGAGGATGAGATAAAGAGACTGAGACTGGTGAAGGGACGGAGACGATGTGTAACGCTGGTCTCCGTTGTGCAAAGATGTTCTTTGCTGTTGTGTACAGATGTTTCTTTGTTCCTGTGTGAGGGTGTTCCCTGTTGTGTGAGGGTGTTCCTTGTTGTGTGAGGGTGTTCCCTGTTGTGTGAGGGTGTTCCCTGTTGTGTGAGGGTGTTCTCTGTTGTGTGAGGGTGTTCTCTGTTGTGTGAGGGTGTTCTCTGTTGTGTGAGGGTGTTCCCTGTTGTGTGAGGGTGTTCCCTGTTGTGTGAGGGTGTTCCCTGTTGTGTGAGGGTGTTCCCTGTTGTGTGAGGGTGTTCCCTGTTGTGTGAGGGTGTTCCCTGTTGTGTGAGGGTGTTCCCTGTTGTGTGAGGGTGTTCCCTGTTGTGTGAAGGTGTTCTCTGTTGTGTGAGGGTGTTCCCTGTTGTGTGACGGTGTTCCCTGTTGTGTGAGGGTGTTCCCTGTTGTGTGAGGGTGTTCTCTGTTGTGTGAGGGTGTTCCCTGTTGTGTGAGGGTGTTCCCTGTTGTGTGAGGGTGTTCTCTGTTGTGTGGGGGTGTTCCCTGTTGTGTGAGGGTGTTCTCTGTTGTGTCGAGGTGTTCTCTGTTGTGTGAGGGTGTTCCCTGTTGTGTGAGGGTGTTCCCTGTTGTGCGACGGTGTTCCCTGTTGTGCGACGGTGTTCCCTGTTGTGTGAGGGTGTTCCCTGTTGTGTGAGGGTGTTCCCTGTTGTGTGAGGGTGTTCCCTGTTGTGTGAGGGTGTTCCCTGTTGTGTGAGGGTGTTCTCTGTTGTGTGGGGGTGTTCCCTGTTGTGTGAGGGTGTTCTCTGTTGTGTCGGGGTGTTCCCTGTTGTGTGAGGGTGTTCCCTGTTGTGTGACGGTGTTCCCTGTTGTGTGACGGTGTTCCCTGTTGTGTGAGGGTGTTCTCTGTTGTGTGAGGGTGTTCCCTGTTGTGTGAGGGTGTTCCCTGTTGTGTGAGGGTGTTCCCTGTTGTGTGAGGGTGTTCCCTGTTGTGTGAGGGTGTTCTCTGTTGTGTGAGGGTGTTCCCTGTTGTGTGAGGGTGTTCCCTGTTGTGTGAGGGTGTTCCCTTTTGTGTGAGGGTGTTCTCTGTTGTGTGAGGGTGTTCCCTGTTGTGTGAGGGTGTTCCCTGTTGTGTGAGGGTGTTCTCTGTTGTGTGAGGGTGTTCCCTGTTTTGTGAGGGTGTTCCCTGTTGTGTGAGGGTGTTCCCTGTTGTGTGAAGGTGTTCCCTGTTGTGTGAAGGTGTTCTCTGTTGTGTGAGGGTGTTCCCTGTTGTTTGACGGTGTTCCCTGTTGTGTGAAGGTGTTCTCTGTTGTGTGAGGGTGTTCCCTGTTGTGTGAGGGTGTTCCCTGTTGTGTGAGGGTGTTCTCTGTTGTGTGGGGGTGTTCCCTGTTGTGTGAGGGTGTTCCCTGTTGTGTGAGGGTGTTCCCTGTTGTGTGAGGGTGTTCCCTGTTGTGTGAGGGTGTTCCCTGTTGTGTGACGGTGTTCCCTGTTGTGTGACGGTGTTCCCTGTTGTGTGAGGGTGTTCCCTGTTGTGTGACGGTGTTCCCTGTTGTGTGACGGTGTTCCCTGTTGTGTGACGGTGTTCCCTGTTGTGTGACGGTGTTCCCTGTTGTGTGAGGGTGTTCTCTGTTGTGTGAGGGTGTTCCCTGTTGTGTGAGGGTGTTCTCTGTTGTGTGAGGGTGTTCCCTGTTGTGTGAGGGTGTTCCCTGTTGTGTGAGGGTGTTCCCTGTTGTGTGACGGTGTTCCCTGTTGTGTGAGGGTGTTCCCTGTTGTGTGAGGGTGTTCTCTGTTGTGTGAGGGTGTTCTCTGTTGTGTGAGGGTGTTCTCTGTTGTGTGAGGGTGTTCCCCGTTGTGTGAGGGTGTTCTCCGTTGTGTGAGGGTGTTCCCTGTTGTGTGAGGGTGTTCCCTGTTGTGTGAGGGTGTTCTCTGTTGTGTGAGGGTGTTCTCTGTTGTGTGAGGGTGTTCCCTGTTGTGTGAGGGTGTTCCCTGTTGTGTGACGGTGTTCCCTGTTGTGTGAGGGTGTTCCCTGTTGTGTGAAGGTGTTCTCTGTTGTGTGAGGGTGTTCTCTGTTGTGTGAGGGTGTTCTCTGTTGTGTGAGGGTGTTCCCTGTTGTGTGAGGGTGTTCTCTGTTGTGTGAGGGTGTTCTCTGTTGTGTGAGGGTGTTCCCTGTTGTGTGAGGGTGTTCCCTGTTGTGTGAGGGTGTTCCCTGTTGTGTGAGGGTGTTCCCTGTTGTGTGAGGGTGTTCCCTGTTGTGTGAGGTTGTTCCCTGTTGTGTGAGGGTGTTCTCTGTTGTGTGAGGGTGTTCTCTGTTGTGTGAGGGTGTTCCCCGTTGTGTGAGGGTGTTCTCCGTTGTGTGAGGGTGTTCTCTGTTGTGTGAGGGTGTTCCCCGTTGTGTGAGGGTGTTCTCTGTTGTGTGAGGGTGTTCTCTGTTGTGTGAGGGTGTTCCCTGTTGTGTGAGGGTGTTCTCTGTTGTGTGAGGGTGTTCTCTGTTGTGTGAGGGTGTTCCGTGTTGTGTGAGGGTGTTCTCTGTTGTGTGAGGGTGTTCTCTGTTGTGTGAGGGTGTTCCCTGTTGTGTGAGGGTGTTCTCTGTTGTGTGAGGGTGTTCTCTGTTGTGTGAGGGTGTTCTCTGTTGTGTGAGGGTGTTCCCCGTTGTGTGAGGGTGTTCTCCGTTGTGTGAGGGTGTTCTCTGTTGTGTGAGGGTGTTCCCCGTTGTGTGAGGGTGTTCTCTGTTGTATGAGGGTGTTCTCTGTTGTGTGAGGGTGTTCCCTGTTGTGTGAGGGTGTTCTCTGTTGTGTGAGGGTGTTCTCTGTTGTGTGAGGGTGTTCCCTGTTGTGTGAGGGTGTTCTCTGTTGTGTGAGGGTGTTCTCTGTTGTGTGAGGGTGTTCCCTGTTGTGTGACGGTGTTCCCTGTTGTGTGAGGGTGTTCTCTGTTGTGTGAGGGTGTTCCCTGTTGTGCGAGGGTGTTCCCTGTTGTGCGAGGGTGTTCCCTGTTGTGTGAGGGTGTTCCCTGTTGTGTGAGGGTGTTCCCTGTTGTGTGAGGGTGTTCTCTGTTGTGTGAGGGTGTTCCCCGTTGTGTGAGGGTGTTCCCTGTTGTGTGAGGGTGTTCCCTGTTGTGTGAGGGTGTTCCCTGTTGTGCGAGGGTGTTCCCTGTTGTGCGAGGGTGTTCCCTGTTGTGCGAGGGTGTTCCCTGTTGTGCGAGGGTGTTCCCTGTTGTGCGAGGGTGTTCCCTGTTGTGTGAAGGTGTTCCCCATTGTGTGAGGGTGTTCCCTGTTGTGTGAGGGTGTTCCCTGTTGTGTGAGGGTGTTCCCTGTTGTGTGAGGGTGTTCCCTCCTACTGTCCATCTGAGTACAGTGATACAGAGAGACACTTCATTGGAAGATATGTAATGGGTTTTAAAATTGTAATGATGAGATCATCGGTTTGACGACCTGCTCGGTATTGCTTTGAACTGCCTGCAGGAATTTGCGTCTTTTTACGTGAACTTTGTGTAAACTGTGTGTATCTTTAAATTTTATGAAATAAAGTATATTTTGAAATTTTAAAAAAGGCGACACCAACAGGGGTAGAGAGATAAAGGTGAGACTGAGTACAGTGATAGAGAGAGAGAGAGACACCAACAGAGGGAGATGGATAAAGGTGAGACTGAGGACAGTGATAGACAGAGAGAGAGAGACCAACAGAGGGAGATGGATAAAGGTGAGACTGAGGACAGTGATAGAGAGAGAGAGAGAGACACCAACAGAGGGGGAGAGATAAAGGTGAGACTGAGTACAGTGATAGAGAGAGAGAGAGAGAGACACCAACAGAGGGGGAGAGATAAAGGTGAGACTGAGTACAGTGATAGAGAGAGAGACACCGACAGAGGGAGAGAGATAAAGGTGAGACTGAGTACAGTGAGAGAGAGAGAGAGACACCGACAGAGGGAGAGAGATAAAGGTGAGACTGAGTACAGTGATAGAGAGAGAGAGACACCGACAGAGGGAGAGAGATAAAGGTGAGACTGAGTACAGTGAGAGAGAGAGAGAGAGACACCAACAGAGGGAGAGAGATAAAGGTGAGACTGAGTACAGTGAGAGAGAGAGAGAGAGACACCAACAGAGGGAGAGAGATAAAGGTGAGACTGAGTACAGTGATAGAGAGAGACACCGACAGAGGGAGAGAGATAAAGGTGAGACTGAGTACAGTGATAGAGAGACACCGACAGAGGGAGAGAGATAAAGGGTAGACTGAGTACAGTGATAGAGAGAGACACCGACAGAGGGAGAGAGATAAAGGTGAGACTGAGTACAGTGATAGAGAGAGACACCGACAGAGGGAGAGAGATAAAGGTGAGACTGAGTACAGTGATAGAGAGAGACACCGACAGAGGGAGAGAGATAAAGGTGAGACTGAGTACTGTAAGGGGTTTCTTTTTTTTACTGTTTCTCGGGCTTATAATAGGTCAGCCAGTTATGTTTTCCTGAGCTGCCCTGCCCGCAGTGCGGTTGCGAATCGCTTACCCCTTCCTGATTCTGAGCTGAGGACTTATCGAGTGGTAACAAAGACAGACAAACAGACCAGTGGATTGGTACAAGGAAAACCAATGTTTATTAATAAGAAAACTAAAACTACAAGGTAAACAGTATAATACAGAAGATAAAGAAATCGCTATGGATGTAATACAGTCTTACACTTATCGGGTTGAAAGAAACGGACACATCGAGGGAAAATTCTAAATTCACAAGTTTAGCAATATCCCCTTTAACCCCCAACCTTACACTTATGCTAGGTTGTCTTGTGGCAGCCAGAAAATTAATGCTCACCGGTGAAAACAGATGAAAAGGCCTGGCCCCTGTGCCTGCTGCTGCCGTCGACATGTGGTTGCGAGGTTTACTGGATGGCCTTCCTTCTTAGTTGCTAGCAGACAGACAGGACAGGGCCAAGAGGCGAAGAGAGCAGCTACTACTAGAAATATACTGGGCAGCCCCAGTTATACCCTCTTGGTAACAGGTTTTTTCATACCTTATCAGCTTGCTTCATTGTTTGATTTAAGCACGAAACGTAAGACAAAGGACCCCATCTCTGGCCCATTTACATTATGGCCGTTTCCTGTATCGATCTGTTCGCTAACTGCTTTACCATTGTTCCGAATGTACCTTGATGGTTCACCTTTTGTCCTGCGATCACTTCCTGCTCGAATTTTGATGTGTTGGCCGGCCATGTTGATAGCTTGCCTCAGGGCTAGAATGCAGCTGCATTGTTTAAAGAAACCTGTCTGAGACACGAAGTCTGCCAAGTTGTTGAAAAATGCAATTTCAAATCTGCCGGTCCTCGGCCATGTGTCTGACTGCAGCCATTTTGAGAGACCTTGGATTTTTTAAAACAGTCACACCAGGGTTTCTTTAATAACTCCAATAAATCTTCGGGGTGGGGGGAACATGTGAAATTTTGCGAATCCCTTCACTCCCCCCTGTGGATACTTAAACTTGCTTGAAGTGTCCATGCAAGGTGAGCAAAGATTTCTGACTGTCGCAAACAACCTTCCCCTTTATTTACCTATCCCTAATCCCTCGACACATACATTCCCTTACTTGGAGAGAACCCCAGTGTATGGCAGGCATTCGGATAGAAAACAAGGTTGAATTACAACAATCCCAGCACGGAGGGGTCCAAATACCCCTGCACCACTTGGGATGAAACAGTATTTCGCATACTATACAACACAACAATGAACAATCTTTATTCAAAATAACATCAAAACGTAAACATTACTTTATTGAAAACAACAAACGGAAGGGACCATCTTTATTAAAATAATGAAGCAGGCTGCCATCGCTCGCAAGGGATGCGTCCCCGAACTCACACGGGTGTTTCGTCTACCCGAGCATACTGGTCCTTCCATACCCTTTGTGTTCTAACTACTACCTCGAGACCCCTATTCCTACACTGGACGCAAACCAGGTAGAGGACGATCCCGAGCTGACAGATTACTAGCACGTGTGATGCCAGACGAATCCAGGAGGGGACCTCTATATTCTCAAAGATGTCCCACCAGGGTGGGGTCGTAATACTCAGAATATCGGCCCCTATCTGGACAGTCTTCTGTTCCAGCGTGTAAAAAGTGTTTTTGGGACACCCCTACTGCTTTTAATAATTTAACGAGGTGTTCTGGGAGAGGGGGAATCTGATAGCCAAAGTGGGCTACATACTTTTGGAGGTTGGTGAAATTCTCTTTCATAGTGAGGTGAACAGTGGATGGTTCAGGGATGGGGACAATTCGTGTCTGTGCCACTTGAACTTCTGCCTCGGGTTTAAAGCAGAAACTGCTGTCACTCACCGCACACCAGCTGTGCTGACCGTGCTGGTAGTGAGACGCTGCTGTGGTGACGCAATATGTCCCACCTCCTATATACGCCACCTGTGGGGGAACATGGCCTTGTGCCATGGCTTCCATGGTGCAGTTTATAGGCTTCGCGTCAGCAGCTCTGAACCCGCACTGCGGTTTTGAATAGGCGTTCAAGTGCTGGGGACACAGGATTATGTGTGATCCCCGGCTCTGCCACCCCGAGAGGTCAGTACCCGTCATACCGTGCTCCCACTTTATGACGTTGGGCGGGACCGCTGTGAAACGAACGTGTGCACCCCCCCTGAATGACACCAATGTTCTCCACCCTGTACACCGGCTTAAATTGCATTTTTAAACCATTAATCTGGGTCCGCAGCTCGATGTCATCTCAGCTGTTGATGACAGGAGACCCCGTGTTAAAACCAGTTAAGACATCGTTAAAAACACCCCTTCTTTGTCTCCCAATCCCGTCCAAAAGCTCGTGGGTGTTTAGTCTGGTTCTGTCACCGTCTGAAAAATCAAACGGATAAAATTTAACATTTCCTTTAAGAGGGCTCATCCGAAGATGTGGTGGTCCTCGGTGTCGCCCCTTCTCGCGAGGCTCAGCCCAGACAGGGCGAGCAGGATCACTCCTCCGAACATTCCCTGTAAGAGATAAAAACATCTGGCCGGGCCCCATACAGGCTGCCTGGCTCGGGTGAAGTGTTGACCATCCGGATTCTTTCCCCTCAGTCTGGTTCAGTAATAACTGAAGTCGAATACATTTTAAAGTTCAACACATCTTTAATAGCAGGGTTCTTAGTCTGCAGCATTGATTTGGACTCCTGATAGAGTCCCTCTATGCTGGCAGAGCAAGAACAAAAACATACAGAAATCCACACGTTTTTATACAGATGAATAGGGTTGGAACATACTTAACGAGGGTCAACACCAATCATAAGCCGGGCATAGGTTGCCATGCGAGGTTACATTATTTCCGACCAATCATAAATCGTCCATGTGCTGATCATGCTGCTGTTAGACATCAAAGGGGATAACTTCCTCACTTTCCAACTTGGAATGTTCTTCCCTGTTCCTTCTGTTCCTTATCTCCCAACCTGGAATGTCTTTCAACTTTGGCTAAGCTCGTTACCTATATTGATCTGCCATAAACATGGAGACATTCAGACCAGTCCTTGACTCACATCAAAGACCTATCATTGATAAGACAATGCAGGCCTGCTGACTAAGCAAACATATGGCCCAGCAGGAGGGCCAGGCCATCTGTACCAATCTCAGTTACTAACTAATTAACCCTTTCTAACCATTTTGCATTCTGCTTCTTTGCCACGTAGGCATTTTAATATTTTACCGAAAACTGACCATGTAGGGATTCTCAGTGTGAGCGGGTCCCTGGACCTCGGCTCACGTAGACAACACTGGAACGGTTCCATCTTAAAATTACATTACGGTTCCACACCTTATAATAAACCTATACATCTTAACTTAAAACTACAAACTTAACTGCTAAAGTTATATACATCCGCCGCCCGTCTCCGAGCGGCCAGCTCAAATTCTGTCAGGACTGCTGCAGGCTGCTCCCTGCGGCTTGGCTGTACTGAGCTTTACTTCCGGTCCCTCACAGCCCGCGACTGCTGGCTGAGGACCTTTGTCTTTCGACTTAACTTTAGCACGGGAGGTAGCCCTTTTAAACTGGGGAGCCGGCGACCATGCCTTCCTAGGCTGGGGTGTCCGAGGGGACCTCCTAGGAAGTGCTGTTGGTGGGGCTACCCTGGCGAGCGGACCCTTGCTGTGGGTCGCAGCCCTCGCTGGCTGGGGGCTTTTCCCCTGTGGCTCCTCCCGTCCCAAGTCTGAGCTGGGGACAGGCAACCCCTCGCTGCCTGCTGCCGGAGGCTGAGAGTCTTCCTCTCCAGGTTCAAAACCTGGGTCGGGGGTGGGGTTACCTGCCTCGGGCTCCTCCTCCTCCCCACCTGAGTCCCAGGAGAGGGGGAGTGGTTTGGACAGGGGTCTGGGTGACTCCTCCCCTGACTGCCCCTGCAGGCGGTGCCTGTGAGCTGTGACCTGCTGGGAGCTGGGGATTTCTAACCTCGGGTTGGATCCCAGCTGCCTGCTTTTTCGCCTCCACAGTACTGGGGACTGGTAGCTCTTGGACCCCTTCCCTCCGAGCCTTGTCTATGGCTCTTTCCCCTGCGCGGACGGTCAGGCCCAGGAATTTCACCTCCTGCTGACCGATCTGCGCTTTCTTCTCTAGTCATAGCGGGGCATCGTCAGGGGGGGCTGAGGGAGCTACCACACCAGTAGTGGCTGCTATTCTTCCCTGGCTGGCCATAAAAGATCGCATGGCCTCAAAAAATGACTCCATGGCAGCGGGGGCAATTCCTGTCCCTGCCTCCCCCGTCGCTGCCTTTTGGGCTGGGGCGGTGGGATTCTTTCCCTTGGTGTCCTTCCAGGGGTTTTTACAATCTTTCCGCCAGTGGCCGTTCTTCCCGCACCCAAAGCAGTTTAACTTAGCCTGGGCGGGACGATTCCCTTCCTGGTGCCATTCCCTTTTATGCTGGGCTCCTGGTTTAACCTCGTGGACTTTCCCCTTGGGTTGGGGCGTCTCGATACCCCTGATATTTTTAAATGCTATCGTGAGCTGGCGGATCACCGTTTCCTCGGTGGTCTGGGGGCTACGGGGGTCAAACCAGGCCGCAGCTCGTGTTCGAATTTGGGGCAGGCAGTTTGTCATGAGACAGCGGAGCCAGTGGGCCGATTGATCTCTGTTCAGGAGTGTCGGCCCTGGCATTCCCGGGCATGCGCTCCGGTAGACTGGCCACAGCCTGTCTGCGAAAGCCTGTGGGGACTCCCCAGGGAGCTGTACCGTTTTTCCCACCCGGGCGAACGGACTCCCATCATTTAGTCCCATGGCCTCCAATATCTCATCCTTTAACTCCCCGTAATCTTTCTGCCCCCTTTTGCACTCATCTGATAAGGTTTGGAGGAGGTCACCCCCCAGAGAAAACAGCAGCATTTTTGCTTGTTCTGCTTCATCACAGTCATTAACGCACGCTGCCTGCTCTATCTCACGGAAGTGTAGAGAGGGGTCTCCCCTCACTGTAAGCTTAGGGATATGGCTAACCATGGCCCTGAGCTGTGGGGTGCCATGCGGCACTACAAACTGGTTCTGGATGGCCCCTAGGTCCTCGCCATCGGCGGGCGGGCCGTACCTCCGTTGTCGGAGGGGGTACACTGGTCCCGGTCCTGGTCTATCTACCAGGGCTTGCTGGGTCTCCCCTAATGCTTCATCCTCCACCCCCCCTTGCTGCCAGACCTCCTGAAAACTCGGGGCTATGGGTGGTGGCCGTGAAGCCTCTGGTTCCCTAACCAGTGTCGTTCTGGGAGCTGCCTGTGGGACTTCCCTGCTTGGGTTGCCGTTAAAATCCGACTGGCCCGCCTTCGGGCTAAGGAGGCATACCATGCCCTTCGCCCTCGCTAAGGCCATGCCCAAACGTTCTATTTCTTGCCTGCAGGGGCGATGATCTGCGTCCTCAAACCCCTGGGCGCAGGCCAGCTTATATGCTGCCTTTACCTCGCCTACTTTCTCCTCCTGCTCTTTTAATTCTTGTGTGAGGCTGTGGATCTTATCCATTAACCTAGCCTCACTGCCTCTCGCCTCTCTGACCTGGTATTCCAGGCGTTCCATTCTACCTCTAGCGCTACTTTTGAGCTCAGCGATCTGGTATTCCAGGCGCTCTACCTTTGCCTGGTGGTCCCTTGCCATCTGCGCCCTTTCTTGGCTTATTGCCTCGAGCGTCGCTACCCCTTTCTCTTCCGCTGCTGTCTTTTCCTGCAGCTCTAGGGTCAACTGTTTAATCTTGGCTGCTTGTACTGCTACAGCACGGTCTAGTACCAAGACCTGCTTTTTAAAACACAAGAGCCAGACCGCCTTCTCAATACCTTTCTTATACTGTTTACTTGCTGTCCACTGGATGGCTGCATCTATGGGACGCTCGGCCTTTAACATATCGCCCACCCACTTTTTCGCGATATTTACCTTGCCGCACACATAGGCAGACAACCTTATCTCCATTGCGGATTCCTCCTCCGCACCACTGTCTGCCTTGTTACACACTTTCGTCTCAGCTCCTGGCTGGCTCGCCATTTCTGTAAGGGGTTTCTTTTTTTTACTGTTACTCGGGCTTATAATAGGTCAGCCAGTTATATTTTTCCTGAGCTGCCCTGCCCGCAGTGCGGTTGCGAATCGCTTACCCCTTCCTGATTCTGAGCTGAGGACTTATCGAGTGGTAACAAAGACAGACAAACAGACCAGTGGATTGGTACAAGGAAAACCAATGTTTATTAATAAGAAAACTAAAACTACAAGGTAAACAGTATAATACAGAAGATAAAGAAATCGCTATGGATGTAATACAGTCTTACACTTATCGGGTTGAAAGAAACGGACACATCGAGGGAAAATTCTAAAATCACAAGTTTAGCAATATCCCCTTTAACCCCCAACCTTACACCTATGCTAAGCTGTCTTGTGGCAGCCAGAAAATTAATGCTCACCGGTGAAAACAGATGAAAAGGCCTGGCCCCTGTGCCTGCTGCTGCCGTCGACATGTGGTTGCGAGGTTTACTGAATGGCCTTCCTTCTTAGTTGCTAGCAGACAGACAGGACAGGGCCAAGAGGCGAAGAGAACAGCAACCGAGAGAGATATACTGGGCAGCCCCAGTTATACCCTCTTGGTAACAGGTTTTTTTCATACCTTATCAGCTTGCTTCATTGTTTGATTTAAGCACGAAACGTAAGACAAAGGACCCCATCTCTGGCCCATTTACATTATGGCCGTTTCCTGTATCGATCTGTTCGCTAACTGCTTTACCATTGTTCCGAATGTACCTTGATGGTTCACCTTTTGTCCTGCGATCACTTCCTGCTCGAATTTTGATGTGTTGGCCGGCCATGTTGATAGCTTGCCTCAGAGCTAGAATGCAGCTGCATTGTTTAAAGAAACCTGTCTGAGACACGAAGCCTGCCAAGTTGTTGAGAATGCAATTTCAAATCTGCCGGTCCTCGGCCATGTGTCTGACTGCAGCCATTTTGAGAGACCTTGGATTTTTTAAAACAGTCACACCAGGGTTTCTTTAATAACTCCAATAAATCTTCGGGGTGGGGGGAACATGTGAAATTTTGCGAATCCCTTCACCCCTTCCGCCATCTTGTCAATACCCAGAGACGACCTCACCTCCACCGCCTCTCCGGGGAGCGGGGTCACGGGGTCAGGCGCCTCGAACTCCCAGCTCCCGCAGAGGGGCCCGAGCTGTCCATCGATGGGGCCTTCTCTGCACCGTGTTGAGGGAAGGTGGGGCCCGCCATTGGCCCTGAACACGTTCCCATCCCTCTGAACCCCTTCCCCGACCCCAGAACCCCCACAACCTTAACCCCTTCCCCGACCCCCAGAAGCCCTTCCCCCACCTCCCGAACCGCTTCTCCGCCCCTTGAAACCCTTACCCTCCCTGAGCGCTTTGTCCTCCCCTCTAACCTCCCCCCACCCTCAGAATCCCCTCCCCAACCCCTGACCCCCTCCCCCCTCCCCTGAACCTCTCCCCTCCCCTCAATGATGAGGGCTTTGTATCAATTGAAGATTCTCAGCATTAATGGTGACCACAGACATGGACAAAAGAGCTGAATTCCAGAGGTGAGGTGAGAGTGACTGCCCTTGACATCAAGGCAGCATTTGACCGAGTGTGGCACCAAGGAGCCCCAGTAAAATTGAAGTCAATGGGAATCAGGGGGAAAACTCTCCAGTGGCTGGAGTCATACCTAGGACAAAGGAAGATGGTAGTGGTTGTTGGAGGCCAATCATCTCATCCCCAGGACATTGCTGCAGGAGTTCCTCAGGGCAGTGTCCTAGGCCCAACCATCTTCAGCTGCTTCATCAATGACCTTCCCTCCATCATAAGGTCAGAAATGGGGATGTTCGCTGATGATTGCACAGTGTTCAGTTCCATTCGCAACCCCTCAGATAATGAAGCAGTCCGTGCCCACATGCAGCAAGACCTGGACAACATCCAGGCTTGGGCTGATAAGTGGCAAGTAACATTCGCGCCAGATAAGTGCCAGGCAATGACCATCTCCAACAAGAGAGAGTCTAACCACCTCCCCTTGACATTCAACAGCATTACCATCGCCGAATCCCCCACCATCAACATCCTGGGGGTCACCATTGACCAGAAACTTAACTGGGCCAGCCACATAAATACTGTGGCTACAAGAGCAGGTCAGAGGCTGGGTATTCTGCGGCGAGTGACTCACCTCCTGACTCCCCAAAGCCTTTCCACCATCTACAAGGCACAAGTCAGGAATGTGATGGAATACTCTCCACTTGCCTGGATGAGTGCAGCTCCAACAACACTCAAGAAGCTCGACACCATCCAGGACAAAGCAGCCAGCTTGATTGACACCCCATCCAGCACCCTAAACATTCACTCCCTTCACCACCGGCGCACTGTGGCTGCAGTGTGCACCATCCACAGGATGCACTGCAGCAACTCGCCAAGGCTTCTTCGACAGCACCTCCCAAACCCACGACCTCTACCACCTAGAAGGACAAGGGCAGCAGGTACATGGGAACAACACCACCTGCACGTTCCCCTCCAAGTCACACACCATCCCGACTTGGAAATATATCGGCCGTTCCTTCATCGTCACTGGGTCAAAATCCTGGAACTCCCTTCCTAACAGCACTGTGGGAGAACCTTCACCACACGGACTGCAGCGGTTCAAGAAGGCGGCTCACCACCACCTTCTCAAGGGGCAATTAGGGATGGGCAATAAATGCCGGCCTCGCCAGCGACGCCCACACCCCATGAACGAATTTTTTAAAAAGTCCACTCCCACTTTGGTAAAATGAACCTCTCTAATTTATGATTCCCAAATCATGTTAAAATGCGACTGTTCCTTGCATTATGTGACCTCCGGCAACACAGACTTGTGGAAAACTCATGCTCACACATTTAATAACAACCATTTAATGAACGAATCCGCACGACACGTGGTCACTGTCGTAATGTAGGAAATGCAGCAGCCAATTTGTGCACAGCAAGCTCCCACAATGTGATAACGGCCAGATAATCTGTCTTAGCGATGTAGGTTGAGGGATAAATATTGGCCAGAACACCGGGGAGAACACCCCTGCTCTTCTCTTTCGACCACCTGAGAGGGCGGACGGGGCCTCGGTTTAATGTCTCATCCGAAAGACAGCACCTCCGACGGTGCGGCACTCCCTCAGTACTGGCACTGGGAGTGTCAGCCTGGATTATGGGCTGACGTCTCTGGAGTGGGGCTCGAACCCACGACCTTCTGACTCAAGGCGAGAGTGAAACCCACTGAGACACGGCTAACACTGTACAACATTATAAACACTGTAAACACAAACTATTTCAGGGGCCAAGTCGCAGGGACACACTGGGGTGTAGATGCTTTTCCACTCTCACTCCTCAAGGAGCCCAGTCACTCTCTCAGGGTCCTTCCCTCAGACTGGGACTGACCTGAGCTCGAACAGGAACAGAAAAAGGCCCTAAATTCAATCCCCAGATAAAAAGATAAACAATTTTACAACACCAAGTTATAGTCCAGCAATTTTATTTTAAATTCACAAGCTTTCGGAGACTTCCTCCTTCCTCAGGTAAATGTTTGAAAAGGTGCTTGGATATAAAGGCCCGTACCGGGCAGCTCTGTGTGAACGGATTCCATTTGTTTCAGTCTAGTCCAGGGATTGGACACCAACACCGGCCAGAAAAAAACATGGTGCTGTTTCTGGGATCTTGCTGTGCGCAAAATGGCTTCCTCATTTGCCTCCATAATAGTGACTGCATCTCAAAAAGGTAATCCAGTGAATCTGAAGTGCTTTGGGACATCCGGTGAAAGGCGCTATATGAATGAAAGTTCCATCCTCCTTTACTGAGGGAGTGCTGCACTGTCGGAGGTGCCCTCTTTCAGACGAGACCTTAAACCGAGGCCCCGTCTGCCCTCTCAGGTCGATGTAAAAGATCCCAAGGGCATTATTGCGAAGAAGAGTTCTCCCCCGGTGCCCTGGGGCCAATATTTATCCCTCAACCAACATCACTGAAAGAGATTATCTGGTTATTTATCTCATCGCTGTTTTGTGGGATCTTGCTGCCCGCAAATTGGCTGCCGTGTTTCCTACATTACAACAGTGACTGCGCTTCAACTTCGTTCGCTGTAAAGCACTTTGGGACATCCAGAGGATGTGAAAGGCGCTATATAAATGAAAGCTCCTTCTTTAATAAATAGTAAAATCACTCAACCCGTATCTACGCTCTGAGTTGGTGGCGGAGGGGGCAAATTGTGTGGCCTGTAGAGCATTATATAAGGAAAGGTTCATTGTGGACTAGTCCCTTGCTATCTCTTCCTGCATTAGTGAATCACGGTTTGGGGGATAAGATCTCTGTTTGGGGGACAGTTTTGCCCCTCTGGATACAATCCCAGATCAACATCCCCCAACTCCAGCACCAATGGGAAGCCAAGGTTGCAACTCACTCTCAGAAGAATTTTTTAAACAAATTTACTGCTAATTTGGCACCGAAAGGGATGAGTTTGGTAAAACCAGGCAGGACCAGAGTCGCAGTGTCGAGTGCCAGGTCCACGAATGAAGGGGAGTCGGTGTCTTCCCATTGACTCCACAGGGAGTCTATCTCCCTCTGCATGTCACTCGCACGGTCCTGAAATCCCTCTTGCTTCAGGCTCTCCTGCTCCAGTAACCTTTGCTCCAGGACCTTCTCGTGCTCCTGGACCAAGCTGATCCGGTCCTGCTCCGCTTTCTCTCGCAGTTGCCGCAGGTGCTCGGCCATCGTCCGCCTCTCGTCCTCCAGGATCTGCTGGGTAGCTCGTTCCTCCTCCTCCTTCGCTTTCCGTTCCTGCTCCGCCATTTCCGCCCTCTCCCGTGAGGCTGGTCAAAGGAAAAAGAGGAATTACATCGAATTTTACAGCGGAGAAGATGGCCATTCGGCCCAACTGGCCCATGCCCGTGTTTATGGCTCCACACGAGCCTTCTCTCACCCTACTTTCCAATGAGGACAAATGGGCTCTATTCAAAAGCATTCTCAGAAACAGAATGAAGCCATATATGTCCCAGTGGTCAAAAGAAGGGCATGAGGAACAACAAAACCATTACAATTGCCGAGGAACATACAGAGGCAAATTCCAATGGAATCGAAGGCATTCGACACACTTCAATTAACTCGCAGGGAAAAGTATCACATGAAATGAAGGAAGGCAAAAGCAGCCAAGAAAGAGATCGCTGGAAAAGAAGAAGGTGCTTAATTGTGGTAGTGATAGCAAAAGCTTTATTAGCTATGTCTATAGTCAGAAGACATCGAGGACATAAAGGGCCACTAAACGAGGGCAGATTCAAACTGATTCTCAGGTTATGGCCTAGCTGCTAAGTGACTATTTTGCATCAGTCTATACTCCTGCAGAAGATGCTTATTATATTAATAATGTCATCTTGGATAGATTAGGAGAGCTCAAAATTGATAGGGCTGCAGATCCGGATAATATTCACCAGTGAGCCCCTTACCCGTATCTTTAACAGTTCAATAGAGTCAGTGATAGTTCCCCTCAGACTGGAAGCTCGCTCGTGTAGTCCCGATTTTCAAAGAAGGGGACAAATATGACCCAGGGAGCTACAGGCCTAGCAGCCTGACATCCATTATTGGGAAGGTGCTCAGAGGGATCTCAAGAGATGCCCTCGATGATCGCTGGGAAGGGCCATTAGACATACACCACACGGCTTCTGAAAAAGTAGATCATGCCTGACAAATTTGATAGAGTTTTTTGAGGAGTGGATGAGGGTAATCCGGTAGATATTGGCTCCCTGGGCTGTCGTAAAACCTTTGATAAGGTTCCTCACACTAGGTTACTTCACAATATAGAATCTTGTGCTATCAGTGGGGATTTGACAAGATGGATTAGGGATTGGCCCCAATCCCACAGGCAGAAAGTTGTAGTTAACAGATGTGGGTCAGCTTGTCCCCCAGGGATCGGTCCTGGGCCCATGACTCTTCACGGTCTTTATTAAAGACCTGGACAGTGGTGTCGGGAGTATGGTAAGTAAGTTTGCAGAAGACACCAAAAATCTAGGCAAGGGTTAGGACGGTAGAGCAGTGCAATCAAATCCAAAAAGATTTAGATTTGCTAGGGGAGTGGGCCACACACTGGCAAATGGCGTTTAATTTAGATAAATGTTGGTAGGGCCAACACAGAATTTGCAGGGCACAATAATGAAAGAAGGTCGAGAGAGAAAAAGATCTCGGTGTTATTGTGCACAGATCACTGAAGGTTCACAAGCAACGTAGAGAAACTGTAGCCAAAGCAAACAGGGTGTTAGGTTGCATTAATAGAACCATTCATTATAGGACACCATCCTGACCCTATCAGCATAACCTTCTGTTCCATTCATGTAGGAATATAGGAACAGGAGGAGGCCATTCAGCCCCTCGAGCGTGTTCCGCCTTTCAATTAGATCACGGCTTATCTGTATCTTAACTCCATTTACCTGCCTTGGTTCCGTAACCTTTAATCCCCTTACCCAACAAAAATCGATCAATCTCAGTTTTGACATTTCCAATTGACCCCCAGCCTCAACAGCTCTTTGGGTGAGAGAGTTCCAGATTCCCACTCCCCTTTGTGTGAAGAAGTGCTTCCCGACATCACCCCTGAACGGCCTGGCCCTAATTTTCAGGTTATGCCCCCTTGTTCTGGACTCCCCCCGCCAGAGGAAATAGTTTCTCTCTATCTACCCTATCGAATCCTTTAATCATCTGAAACACCTCAATTAGATCACCCCTTAATCTTCTATACTTGAGGGAATACAAGCCAAGTCTCTGCTTTTCAATTCTATCTCTCTAGAAATGAACCCCAGTGCTTGGTTTGCTTTTTTTATGGCCTTATTAACCTGCGTCGCTACTTTTAGTGATTTGTGTATCTGTACCCCCAGATCCCTCTGCTCCTCTCCCCCATTTAGACTCTTATTATCCAAGCAGTATGAGGCCTCCTTATTCTTCCTACCAAAACGCAGCACTTCACATTTATCTATATTGAAATTCATTTGCCAATTACACGCCCATTCTGTAAGTTTATTAATGTCTTCCTGTATTATGTCGCAGTCCTCCTCGGGATTAACTACACCCCCCAATTTGGTGTCGTCCGCAAATTTAGAAATTGTACTTCTGATTCCCGAGTCCAAATCGTTTATGTAAATGGTGAACAACAGTGGTCCCAGCACCGATCCCTGTGGAACTCCACTTCCCACCTTTTGCCAGTCTGAGTAGCTGCCTTTAACCCCCACTCTCTGTTTTCTGTTTTGTAGCCAGCTTGCTATCCATTCTGCCACCTGTCCCCTGACCCCACATGCTCTGACCTTAGTCATGAGTCTACAAACCTTATTGAAGGCCTTTTGAAAATCCAAATATATTACATCTACTACATTACCCTTGTCTACCCTTTCTGTTACTTCTTCAAAGAATTCAGTAAGATTGGTCGAGCATGACCTTCCCTTCTGAAATCCGTGCTGACTGTTCTTTAATATATTTTTAGTTTCTAGATGTTTTTCTATTCCATCTTTGAGTAAGGATTCCATTATCTTTCCTACCACTGACGTTAAGCTAATTGGTCTATAGTTCCCTGGACTGGTTCTATCTCCTTTTTAACTACAGGACTCACATTATCTGTCCGCCAGTCCTCTGGCACTGTCCCCTTTTATAATATATATAATATATGTAACATTGCCTCTGCTATCTCCTCCCTAACTTCTTTTAATATTCACGGATGCAATCCATCCGGACGAGGGGTTTTATCCTCTCTAAGTTTGATTAGTTTATTAATTATCTCCCCCCTTTCTATCTTGAATGTCTTTTTTGGGTTCTTCATCTAATGTCATGTTGAGGACAGCTATTAGGAATAAGTTACAAAAGGTTGGTGCTCGAGTCTCACCAAGTCTTGGACACATTCTCAACCTCCAATGTAATAATGGCCCAATCGCTAAATAAGAGTTACCATGACAACTGTAGCTAGGCGCCCCTCCATTCTCGTTTAAACTATTTACCACGTTACTGCTGAGCGACTAAGTCTTCCCAGGGCAGTGCTCTCCAACGGGGACATCTCCCAGGGCCTTGTGTCCAGGTGCGGGATTACAATCTACATTGAGATTATAGTGTCGGCCGAGGCCCAGAGGGTCTCGCTCTCACCTCTGAGTCTGAAGATCGTGGGTTCGAGCCCCACTCCAGAGACTTGAACCCATAATCCAGGCCGACACTCCCAGTGCCCAGAACCGAGGGAGCGCTGCACTGGTGGATGAGGCGTTAAACCGAGGCCCCGTCTGCCCTCTCAGCTGGATGAGAAAGATCCCACGGCCACTATTTCGAAGAAGAGTCGGGGAGTCGTGGGCCAATATTTATCCCTCAACCAACGTCACTAAATAAAGATTATCTGCTCATTATCTCACTGCTCTTTGTGGGATCTTGCTGTGCGCAGATTGGCCGCCACGTTCCCTACATTACAACAATGACTACACTTCAAAAATTGGCTGTTCAGCTTTTCGGGACGTCCTGAGGTGGTGAAAGACGCACACGTTACCGACTCTGAGTTCTTTGCTTTACCCAAGGCGCCATTCACCAGCACCGAGATTACTGACATTGATCGCAAGGGGGAAAGAGAGAGAGCAGTGGGGGAAGGAGCAGGGGGGAGTGGGACTAATCTTTCAAAGAGCTGGCACAGGCACGATGGGCCGAATGGCCTCCATTCTGCGCTGTAAGATTCTATGGTTCCAAAGATATTTGAAAAGGTAGACTCTGAGAAGGAGAAGGACCGTTGACCCAGTCTGAACTCTTGTCCCGTCTCTGGTGCTGATGGGTCGACTGTTCTGTTTTTGTGAACTGTACCTGTGAGCCCTTTCGTTCTTGCCGTCAGGTTTATGTCGGCCTGTCGAAGGAATTCCGAGAGTTGCTCCTTACGTTCCAGGAATGTACGAAGAACTTGCTCGGCCTGTGAAGCGAATGGGTTTTTGTTTTAGAGAAGTTCGTATCCTTCAACAATGGGAGTGAGGAACCGATGGGAGAGGTCAAAGGACAGAGGGCAGGGGGCAGGACAGCCCCAGTCGGAGAGAAGGCCGTGGTGGGGGGGGAACCTGAGGTAAATCAAGTTGTAGCCATTAGGCGGCACCAAGCTTCGGTTTATAAAGTCTTTACATCGAAGAGGATGTGAAAGTGGAGGGAGCTGAGGGATCCGCAGTTCAGAGTCCTGGAAAGGAATGAGTTTGAGTCCGAGACTCTGTCGTGAGTTTTGATTTCAATGCCTGTTAATAAAACATACGGGATCTTGGGCTTTATAAATAGAGGCAGAGAATATAAAAACAAAGAAGTTACGCTAAACCTTTATAAATTCACTGGGTTCGGCTCCAGAAGTCCAATTCTGGGCACCACACTTTAGGAAGGATGTCAAAGCCTTGGAGAGGGTGCAGAGGAGATTTACTAGAATGGTCCCAGGGATGAGGGACTTCAGTTATGTGGAGAGACTGGAGAAGCTGGGATTGTTCTCCTTAAAGCAGAGACGGTTAATTTAATAGAGGTGTTTAAAATTCTGAGGAGTTTTGATAGGGCAAAACTGTTGCCATTGGCAGGAGGGTCGGTAGGCAGAGGACACAGAATTAAGATAATTGACAAGAGAACCAAGGGGGAGATGAGGAGACATGATTCAAGTGAATGGTGGAACAGGCTCGAGGGGCTGAATGGCCACGTCCTGTTCTGATGTAACAAGTTCAAGGGGCTGAATGGCCTCCTCCTGTTCCTCTGGTCATTAAGGACAATGGGGTAGATTTGAAACTTGCCGCCCAGGTCTATTACTGAACCTTGCACCTCAGCCTCCCGTTATAGAAACAGCTCAATTCCCATTTCCACTGAGATCAGTTTCTCACCCCGGGGCAAAAAGTTGAAAATCTACCCCACGGTTTCAGACACGGGCTGGGAGTATTTCTCAATCTGGGTGAGGAGAATGGAGATAAAGGGGCTCGATTGAACCCAACATTTGGCCGGGCTCCTCCTGGTCAACATCAAATGCTTCGGGATCCCCCTCAGATAATCCAGCAACGTTCCTGGCATTCCAACACATACCTGGACTCCTTTCCCTGGTGTAGCTCGGTATATCTTGACCAGAGCTTCCATGTCCTTCTCAAATACTGCATATCCTCCTGGCTTTGTGTACGACCCATTCTTGATCTTATCTTCCATCGGAACTCCCAGCTCCAATATGATGGCGGTCGATTTGTCCACAGATTCTTGGAAGTTTTTCTTGCACACGGCCGCATATATTTCAGCCACTGCATTCTGTTATCAACAAGGACACAAGATGCTTACACCAAGATCGCAGTGTTGTCGAATAAATAATAAAGGATTTTGACGTTTACATTCTAGACTCACTCTATGCTGTGTTCACACTACGACCTCTCCTCAACCTCCAAGTCAAGTCCATTGTCCTACCTTCTCCCACTCAGCAACACAGGAAAAAAAATGCCTGAAGGATATTCAGTTACTTTAACTTGTAACATTAATTGTTTCAAGCTCAATAATATCTTCCGTCTGCATGCACTTCCTGTCTACAAATCATCACTTCCAGTTGGCAAGTTGCAGTCAACTTTTCCCTATTCCCTTTATGACGGAAAAGTCTGCACTGGGAGTGTCGGCCTGGATTTTGTGCTCAAGTCTCTAGAGTGGGGACTCGAACCCACGACCTTCTGACTCAGAGGTGAGAGTGCTACCCACGGAGTCACGGCTGACGCCTACAGTCTCCGGACCATGCACCATTTAGAAAAAATAATTTAATAGAAAAAACATTGCCAACTGGTGAATCTCCCATGGTCAGTTACACACACAAGATGATGACGGAGTGCGGAGAAAGACTTCAGCCACTCACTCCACAGAGACACCTAGTGGCCAGAGTCTGTCGTTACATCGTGACAGTTGACATAGCAAAATTGAGTGGGAGATGTTGACATAGGAATTTACAATGGAAAATGTGGTGACGAATGTTTGATCAAAAATCATAACAGGAAGTAATGTTCATGGAGAGAAAAGATTTTCCAATATCTAGAAATATTAAATCAAAAATGATCAACCGATCCTTCCAAAGACATAACTCAACAGATCCAGGTGACCGTAGCAACGATACAACTTAAATTACCATTAGTTCCTGCTGATACTTCTGCCCTTCATCCTTGAAGCAGCGTTCCATGAAGAGGTGTAGGGACTCCGACTGGCACTGATGATGGACCTCCGATAGTTCCTGCCAGGTTCCCGTCGGGAGCTGGACCAGTTTTCCCATCTGTTCCTCGTAGGCCTTGGTCGCTTCGCTGACCGCGGCCGAGTTCTCGATCCGTGCCAACGCATGGACCGCGCTCTCCAGACACGGAATCTTCCCGCTGCGGATAGCGTCCACGTAGGTGACTGCCAGGGTTCCCAGCACTGAGGGAGAGAGGCACAGGATGGGGGAACTATTGGCGTCAACAATACACAATGTTTCTCCTGGACATATTTTGTGATAGTTTCCTTTAAACACCGAGTGTTAATCACCTGCGATGTGAGTGATTCAGTGGATGGGAATCTCCCTTTAACCATGTGTGCTCTGAAAGTCAGCGGAAGTTCAACAGACTCCCATCATATATCTATCCTAACCCTCCGTCATGCCCTCAGCACTCACTCTCAAAGCTGCTGAGGTGCATCATAAGTTTGATCGCACTTCAATCCAATTGCATCAAATCTCCACAGTTTGTGGGGAAAGACTAAGGGGGGGAAGGGGGGAGAAGGTTTTGACAGGCTGCCTGATTTTCACGTCTAGCGATTTGAATGCAAGTGACGATCGGGCGGTTTCTGTAACGGGCGCAGACCCACTAACGCCAGTTTGATTCCCGGGCGCGAGCGGGGAAACCCACCCCCTCGTCTCTCTACAGTCCCCACCTTGTATAGCAGGCCCACGACCTTCTGACTCAGAGGTGAGGGGGCTACCCACTGAGCCAGGGCTGACACCGTAACGAAGAACCAATTGAACTGCCCGAAACAGTCGGGGCAATTAATCCGTTATCCGCAGTGCCCTTGTAATCGAAGCCTGTGGTACGGACAGATGGTTGGCGCATTTCCCCAATATGGAGGACTGCCCGTGACCAGAGCGGACGGTGTAAGTGGTGGGGACCGCGGTAATATCAGTGACCCACACTGTCCCTCTCCATCACGCACATCCAATCTCTGCCATCTCTTGGTTTATCCTTCCAATCCAACTTACCGTCCTGAACTATTAGCTCAGGGACTTACATCTCCCGTTGACCATGTGGCCCCCTTTCAGTCTCTTGATCTGCGCCGTGCTGTAGACGTAAGTCACAAAAGCACGGGCCTGATTCACGAAGGCTGGATCCAGGCCGGAGTCCGCAATCAGATCCATGTTTCTCATCACTTCCTTACCACCCGGTCTGTCAAACACAAAACATTTCCGGGTTGGGAAGTATTCCCGGATGCACTCCCTGGGCAGGTTATAATCCTGAACTGTTTCACTTGAGCCTGGGGGGGAAAGAAAAAATACAAAACAAAATCAATTTTTAAAAAGTTAAAGCTAAACTTGTACCAATCATCGGCTAGGACACGGTTCGAATATTGTGCCCAGTTCTGGGCACCTTACTTTGGGAAGGACGTCAAGGTCACGGAGAGGGTGCAGGAGAGATTCCTTGCGATGATCCCAGGGGTGACGGGCTGGTGTCACGAGGGACGAGGGAAACTGGGGGCTCTTTTCATTAGAACAGGGATTAAGAGGAGATCGGAGAGAGGAGTTTGAAATTATGAACGGTTTGATCAAGTGAGTCGATAACTAGAGGTCATAATTTGAGGAAAATTTTCTTACGCAGAGTTCTGTTAGGACATGGACTGCCCGACCGGAAACAGAGGGGAAAGCAGGAAGAGTAAAAGAGTCGATAAATAATTGGGGGAAAAAAATAATAAGTCATGGGGAAAGGGCAGGGAATGGGACAAAGGGAACAGTTGCTTCAGAGAAAGGGGACGAGCTTTTTGGATCGAATTGGGAGAGAGGAGGGGAACGGGACTGGGGGACATCTCCTTCAGAGAGAGAGAGGGGGGGCGTTGATCAGTATTGATAGAGAAGGAAGATTGGAGCTGTTGTCTCTGTGCCAGGAATCAAGGGTCTGAACGCAGTGTCCTCGTTTAGCAGATTTTATTTGAGGAATTGACACTCACAGACCAGCACACACGGTGATGTGAAGGCTGCGGGAGACCTCGAGTTACAGGTACTGAGCTCAATCTCCCTCGATCTCCCTCACTTCCTCACAATGGTCTCGCTTTAAAAGCTCGGCTAAAGGTCCCTTAACATCATCTCCTCCATGACCTCAACTCCTGGCTTTACACTGACTTACATCAGCTCAACATTCCCGAGAGTGGGTCCCGGGATATTAGGAGCTGAAAGATTCCACAGCACAGTCTCAGGTCTGAACATGAGCCACCTTATCTGTTTACATCTACAGAAAAGTATAAACATTTAGTCCATTAGAAGGACAGAGCTTTCAAACACCAGCTTACATTGGGCTGTCTGACTGACATTCTCCAGACACTAGTTGCTTCAACAACTCTCTGGGAGAAGATGCTTTTGACCCACAAAATGGAGTCTTGAATAAATCCTTCCTGCACGTGTCCCTAACAGGTACAAGAATGTTGGACCAAATGGAGATGGGGCAGGTGAATGGGACTGAGTGTCTAGCTCGATCAGAGAGTGAACACAGGTAAGATGAGGAGATGCCGGTGATGGGCTGGGGTTGACATTTGTAGTGTTTCTGCCTCTCTGGTTTTTTTTGGTTGTTTGTATATTCAGTGGCCCTGTAGGTAACACCTCTCTGTCTGAACACTTTGATTGCCTTGGCAACGGGCAGTTGGAAAGACTATCTGTAATCACCAGGTATTGTTCTGTGATTTATAAATGCGAAAGGTTCGAGGATTTCTTGACATTCACCTGAGGAAGGAGGAAGCCTCCGAAAGCTTGTGATTTTCAAATAAAATTGTTGGACTATAACTTGGTGTAGTAAAATTGTATACAACAGGTAAGATGGGCTGAAGGGCCTGCTCTGCGTGGCTACATTCTCTGATTCTAACTGAGGATTGACCAGAGCCAACTGGTACACATCGGGGAGAGGGGGGGATTCAACTGGTGGGACACTGAACGATCGAAGAGGTTTCTAACTCTGGATAACACTACTGGTTCCTGCCGTCTCTTGGCTGCCGATTTCCCCGGGCTTACCGTGCCTCAGTCTGAGAGCGTTGTCCAAGTATTCATCCGAAGACACATCTCTGCCGTTCATCTTCAGCTCCAGGGTGAAATCTCGAACTGACCACACAAAGGCCGGGAAGAATCGGACAAACTCCAACGATTCGTCGCCCCCGCCCGCTGATTTCACTTTGATGAGCTCGGTCAGTTCCGTGACGTAACTGAGAAACAGCTAAGGATCGGGTTTACAGACGGGTACAAGAATCAAGGGCGGCCGGGCAGTAGCACAGGGTCGAGTAAATGGCCAGAGCTGGGAGGAATCAGCGTCCATGAATCCAGGAACTGACTCCTTTCGTAGACATAAGTAATGGGATTGAAACAACAACAAGGATTTGCATTTATATAGCGCCTTTAACATAGTAAAACCTCCCAAGGTGCTTCACAGGAGCGTAAATCTGACAAAATTTGACACCGAGCCACATGAGGAGATATTAGGACAGGTGACCAAAAGCTCGGTCAAAGAGGTGGGTTTTAAGGAGCGTCTTAAAGGAGGAGAGAGAGGCGGAGAGGTTTAGGGAGGGAATTCCAGAGCTTAGGGCCCAGGCAGCTGAAGGCACGGCCGCCAATGGTAGAGCGATGGAAATCGGGGACCAGAATTGGAGGAGCGCAGAGATCTCGGGAGGTTGTTGGGCTGGAGGCCCGGACTGGGTAAGGACGGCAGGTTTCTTTCCCTGAGGGACATTAGTGAACCAGATGTGTTTTTACGACAATCCAACAGCTGCATGGTCACCGTCACTGATACCAGTTTAAAATTGAATTCAAATTCTCACGGAGCCCGTGGTGGGATTATGAACTCACTGTTCTCTGGATTACAAGTCCAGTAAGATAACCATGATACTACCTCGGCTACTAGTTTGATTTTGGAAAACGGGACGAGTAATCTGGAAGGACAGTAAATCCAGTGGTTTAAAACCTTCCAGAACATCAGGAATTCACCAGTAAACATTCTAATTTACATTGACTGCTGATTGCTGTGAACATCTGTTTGATATGTGTTAATATTCACCTCCCAATTTTTTACGGCAAAAGCTACAAGTGAAATGATGGATGTGACCAAAATAATATCTTGAGATCAGGACCTGCACAGGGGTGATCCTGGTATGCAAGAAAAACTCTAATGTGGATTTTCCCTCTCATTTTATCTGACCTTGGATACATTGTCGGAGTAATCATTCTACATCTCTTAAATCCACAGAGTCGGGGTCAAGCGACTATGGAGGGCATCGCAAACCCAGCCTTGCCGATTGTCCAGAGGTTGTCAGAGACGCTGCATCACTGCACGTTCTTTCTGCTATTTAATGTAGGCAAGCACTTGGATCTGAAGGAGAGGGGGGTTTGCAAACAATACGTGAAGGATACTGTAGGTCCTGCAGTGCGTATTCATCGATGGTGCCCAGGCTATTGTACACCAACATGCTGCTCAGGAGCACAGCAAGAGCAAAGATCCAAGAGTCATTCTTCTTGTCGACCTGCAGAGAGATTGAAAGAGTCACACTTGGCCTTCCGTCATTCCCCACAACACCCTCCCTCTCGCAGAACAGACAAAACGCTGGGACCGTTCTCTATTCCGAACACAGAACGTAAAACGGGGCGTTCGATGTAACCGTGTAAGACTGGGGACACCCTGGAGTGATGGGCCACACCTACCCATTGCTGGGCTGCCCGTTGAGAAATAAATTAGAGCCAGGCCATTCAGGAGTGAAATCAGGAAGCACTTTTTCACACAAAGGATAGTGGGATCTTGCTCTGTTTCTCCCCGCCAAAAGGCTCTGGATGCTGGGGTGCAATTGGAGCTTTCAAGACTGAGATCGCTAGATTTTTGTTGAGTAAGGGTATCAAGGGATATGAAGGAAAGGCGGGTAAATGGAGTTGAGATACAGATCAGCCATGATCTGATTGAATGGCAGAACAGGCTCGAGGGGGTGAATGGCCTCCTCCTGTTCCTATGTAACAGGCACGAGGGGCTGAATGGCCTCCTCCTGTTTCTATATAACAGGCACGAGGGGCTGAATGGCCTCCTCCAGTTCCTATGTAAAAGGCTCGAGGGGCTGAATGGCCTTCTCCTGTTCCTATGTAACAGGCACGAGGGGCTGAATGGCCTCCTCCTGTTCCTATGTATCAGGCTCGAGGGGCTGAATGGCCTCCTCCTGTTCCTACGTTCCAGTGCAAATCACTAAGCAATGTCTGTTGTTCAATCGGTTAATTAATATCAAAAAGTTGCCCCTCCCATACTTCCCATCCTCTCCTGGAATGTACATTAGGAAGGTGGAACTTGAGAGTATTCCTCAGTTGAACAAATGATTCTGTGATCCATGAAACACATCAGTTGATTGAGAGATAGGTTGGCTCACCTTCTCCACATCACCCAGTCCTTCTGTGTCCAGTAATACGAGGCAGTGGTCGGGCTGTAGCGGATGAGGCACACACCACATCCAGATCCCTTTGGTCTGGGATTGAATGGTTGATCCAAGAGAGAAACCTGTTTTTTGTTTCGGAGAAACACAGGACAGTTACTTATTCGCGGAATAACAGCAAGGCCACCTTTAAACACGGAACCAAGGTCAGGGCCAATGCGGGCAAGTAGTCACATAGAAAATCGTCAAAGAATTGATTTGTTCTTAGGATGTGGACAACACTGGCAAGGCTCCATTCATTGCCCAACTCCTAGCTGCTTTGAAGAGGAGGCGGTGAGATGGACCTTCGATTGTGCTTTGTAGTAACTTTTTGTTTTAATAACCGAATGGCTTGCACTTCAGAGGGCAATATAGAGTCAACCACATAGTGTGGGACTGGAGTCACGTGTAGGCGGGGCTGGCTGGGGGGGTGGGGAATGGGGAGGGGGGGGGTCACAGGTTCCTTTCCCCGAAGGGCGTTGGTGAACCAGTTGGGTTTTTACAACATTTTGATCTGGTGCCAACCCAGTGATTGCTGATTTATTGAGTTCCATTGGTGGGATTTGAACTCAGAACCTCTGGGGTGTTCGTCATGTCCCATAACCACTATCGTAACGCACCCTAACCTTACATTGTACGTAGTTTGGGAGCTCGTACTGATCTTATCTACGTTCAGCGCGGTTTTATTGCCTAAGGTTTGACGCAACTGAGTGGTTTTCTGGGCCACTTCAGAGCGCAGTTAAGAGTCAACCACGTTGGTGTGGGACTGGAGTCACATATAGGCCCAGACCGGGTAAGGACGGCAGGTTTCCTTCCCTAAAGGACATTAGTGAACCAGTTGGGTCTTTACAACAATCTGACAGCTTCACGGTCACTTATACTGGTACCAGATTTGTTTTAAATTTCCAGATGTGTGCGGTGGTGGGATTTGAACTCATGCTCTCTGGATTATTAGTCCAGTAACATAACCAGTGCTCTAGCTGTGTAGTGTGGGATCTTGCTGTGCCCTTGTTTTCCTGTCAGCGAGAAATCATACAAATTGGGCAAGAAATGAACCAACTATTTGCCTACCCAGTTGCCCAAGCCCTTGCCTGATTGGCGCCTGGACACTGGGAGGCCCACCCTCAGAAGAGGCAGTGAGACCCAGAGTGTCACCAGCTGAAGATGGGTTCAAGGTGGAGTCATCAAACCGAAGGGGAGGTAGTTGTTGATGGGACTTGAGAGGGACGTAAAGAAACCATGGGGGAGAATTTCCCCGGAGCTCCTCCTGATCTGCTGCCGTAACTTCAGCGTAAGTGCATCGGAGACCCGGAAAGTACGACGTAAAGGACATTTACGTCATTCCATCTTACGCCAAAGTTAAGGCAAAGGAACGGGAGAGCCTCTCTCGAAATTCACTCCCATGTCTTCAAGAAACAAACCCAATGAAATATGACTTTCATTGCCATGTTCAACATTTCAAATCCCTCCATGGCCTCGCTCCTCCCTACCTCTGTAACGGCGGGGAGAGAAACGGCGGGGAGAGAGACGGGGGGAGCGGGGGAGAGACGGAGGGGAAGATAGACGGGGAGAGAGAGACGGGGGGAGAGAGATGGCGGGGGGAGAGACGGCGGGGAGAGAGACGGCGGGGAGAGAGACGGGGGGAGCAGGGGAGAGAGTCGGGGGGAGAGAGACGGCGGGGAGAGAGACGGGGGGAGCAGGGGAGAGAGTTGGGGGGAGAGAGACGGGGGGAGAGAGACGGCGGGGAGAGAGACGGGGGGGGAGAGAGACGGGGGGGAGAGAGACGGGGGGGAGAGAGACGGGGGGAGCAGGGGAGAGAGTTGGGAGGAGAGAGACGGGGGGAGAGAGGGACGGGGGAGAGAGGGATGGGGGAGAGAGACAGGGGGGAGAGAGACAGCGGGTAGAGAGACGGTGGGGAGAGAGACGGGGGTAGAGAGATGGGGGGGAGAGAGACGGGGGAGAGAGACGGGGGGGCAAGAGACGGGGAGAGAGACGGGGGGCAAGAGACGGGGGCGAGAGACAGGGGGGCGAGAGACGGGGGGAGAGAGACGGGGGAGAGAGACGGGGGGAGAGACGGGGGAAAAGAGACAAGGGGGAAATAAACGGGGGGGAGACAGACGGCGGGGAGAGAGACGGCGGGGAGAGAGACGGCGGGGAGAGAGACGGGGGGAGCAGGGGAGAGAGTTGGGGGGAGAGAGACGGGGGGAGAGAGGGACGGGGGAGAGAGGGATGGGGGAGAGAGACAGGGGGGAGAGAGACAGCGGGTAGAGAGACGGTGGGGAGAGAAACGGGGGTAGAGAGATGGGGGGGAGAGAGACGGGGGAGAGAGACGGGGGGGCAAGAGACGGGGAGAGAGACGGGGGGCAAGAGACGGGGGCGAGAGACAGGGGGGCGAGAGACGGGGGGAGAGAGACGGGGGAGAGAGACGGGGGGAGAGACGGGGGAAAAGAGACAAGGGGGAAATAAACGGGGGGGAGACAGACGGCGGGGAGAGAGATGGCGGGGAGAGAGACGGGGGAGAGCGAAGGGGGAGAGAGAGAACGGGGGAGAGAGAACGGGGGAGAGAGAGGGGGGGAGAGAGAGGGGGGAAGAGACGGGAGAGAGAGATGGGGAAAGAGATGGAGGGGGAGAGACGGGGGGAGAGAGTGAGACAGGGGAGCGAGTGAGACGGGGGAGAGAGTGAGACGGGGGGGAGAGAGTGAGATGGGGGAGAGAGCTGGGTGGGGGGTGGAGAGAGAGCTGGGTGGGGGTTGAAGAGAGAGCCGGGTTGTGGGGGGAGAAAGATAGCGGGGTGGGGGGGGGGTGGAAGAGATAGCCAGGTTGGGGGGAAGAAGTGCTGGGGGGGGGTGGAAGAGCTGGGAGTGGGGGGGGGGGGGAGAAAGCCGGGGTACGGGGAAGGAGAGAGAGCCGGGTTGAGGGGGGAGAGACCCGGGTAGGGGGGAGGGAGACCGGGGAGGAGAGAAAGACAGACAGACAGAGAGAGAACGAGCGACCAACCACAGCGCAGATGGAGCTATTTGAGAGGAAACGAGGTAGCTACAGAAGTTAAGATGGAAAATTTTACAATGGCGGCTTGCTCATGGTGTGAACTATAACAAGAGACAATGGCTGGTCCCATCTGTGTCTCTGGTTCCACAGGAAAGATTCTTATCAATTTATCGAGCACCACAACAGAAATAGAACAATGCAGCTCAGTCTCATTAGCGTTGAGTCACCAGGAGTTGGTACTGGGTTAAATGTGATGGTTCGGAGTTTGTACCTTTCTGTTTCCCAGCGAGCTTGTTCATCAGGTAGGATTTCCCGGTGCGATACAGTCCCACTATGGCCACCACAATCACCGGTTGGCTGATCTCCGACAGGATGTTCAAGGCCTCTTGGTTCACCTGGAGTTCGCCAGACGCGCTGTTCTCAATCAAACACATGGGCTCATCCATGTTGTAAAGGCCATGACCTTCACTTGGGTTTGTGAGGGGAACAATCCTTTCCATCTAATGCACAAAGAAAATTACAAGACCCATCAACCAATGTAAGGAGAGTTTGATAAAGTAGCCTTTGGGGGGATGACCTGGAAGTTAAGACCAGTAGATAGTCGGTCATCACTAGAGCAAGACTAGAAGGAGATGGCAATGGGCAAGGAAAAGGACTTGAGTTTGACATAAAGAAGGAACTTGCATTTATATAGCACCTTCATGACCCCAGGATGACCCTACGCACTTCACAGCCAATGAGGTAGCTGTGAAGTGTAGTCACTGTTGTAATGTAGGGAAACACCACAACCAATTTGCGCACAGCAAGCTCCCACAAACAGAAATTAAATGAATGACCAGCTCATCTGTTTTGGTGTTGACTGAGGGATAATTGTTGATCAAGACACTGGGGACAACTAGTTTGGAGCCAACATGTCCACGTTTCAGCTCTTATCATTGTGTTAAGGTGTGATGTTTATAACCATGAAAAATTGTCTGATCTTCCACATCAACAAAACATACAGTCCAGTGAGAATGCAGTGCATGGGCTGCGACATTGCCATCTACTGGTGTAGCAGCGTATGACACAAATATCACATGACAATAATCTCAGCATTGATAGGTTTAGAGCAAGTCCTCTGACATTGTCCATCTCGGTGTATAATTAGGCTCACTTTCAGTAATTCTCTCATATTTTGTGCTGAGAATTTGCCTGGATTGGTTAGAGTTAAAAGCAGACCCAATGGATATCCTACCAGTGAGTATATAGACATATAACTCATTCATGCTTTCTGTCAATATTAATAAAACCAACAAGTTGATTTATGTCTGGCATCCAATCCTATATAATTTGGTTTAATCTTCTTGGTCGATGTAACGCTGGTCAGTAAATTGATACCTTGGGTTGGTCGACTTTCTTCTCCCTTTTGCTAATGGTAACAGCTTTGTCCAGTTCCACAATTGGCTCCTTACACAGGACTATGTCACAGAGATTCTCCAGAATGATCAGTTGGCCGTTGGACATCCAGCTTACACAGGTTTCAACCAATTTACCCAACACTGAAATAGATTAAAAAGTATATCACATCATCTCTCCACCACCTACTGGGCACAGGTCAGGAGTGTGATGGAATACTCTCCACTTGCCTGGATTGGTGCAGCAACACTCAAGAAGCTCGACACCATCCAGGACAAATCAGTCCATTCGATCGGCACCCCATCCACCACCTTAAATACCCACTCCCTTCACCACCGGCGCACTGCGGCTGCAGTGTGTACCATCCACAGGATGCACTGCAGCAACTCGCCAAGGCTTCTTCGACAGCACCTCCCAAACCCGTGACCTCTACCACCTAGAAGGTCAAGGGCAGCAGGCGCATGGGAACACCACCACCTGCACGTTCCCCTCCAAGTCACACACCATCCCAACTTGGAAATATATCGGCCGTTCCTTCATCGTCGCTGGGTCAAAATCCTGGAACTCCCTTCCTAACAGCACTGTGGGAGAACCTTCACCACACGGACTGCAGCAGTTCAAGAAGGCGGCTCACCACCACCTTCTCAAGGGCAATTAGGGATGGGCAATAAATGATGACCTTTCCAGCGACATGCATATCACGAGAATGAATTTTTTTTTTAAAAATCAGTACAATGGTTAAAATTCTATTAAACACCATAATGCTTTACAGGGCATGTGAAGTCCAAATCTATATTATTGTATTTTAGTGTAAGGGAATATCATGTAAAGTTAGCTAATCTGCTTGTGTCTACATTATCCCTTCCCCCCGAGTTTTACTAGTCTGCCTCATATCTTTTCTCAGTCTTTTAATGAATGAAACTTCGATCCCATCGAACGGTCATTGGAAATACATTCCCCTTTTCCCAACTCTGCTCTCCCTTCCTTCATAGTCGCGCTATCTCAAAAACAACCACAATTTGCATTTATATAGCGCCTGTCCCAAGGTGCTTCACAGGAGCGATTATCAAACAAAATTTGACACCGAGCCACATACGGAGGTATTAGGACAAGTGACCAAAAGCTTGGTCAAAGAGGAAGGTTTTAAGGAGCGTCTTAAAGGAGGAGAGAGAGGCGGAGAGCTTTAGGGAGGGAATTCCAGAGCTTAGGGCTGAGGCAGCTGAAGGCACGGCCGCCAATGGTGGAGCGATGAAAATCGGGGGATGCGCAAGAGGCCAGAATTGGGGGAGCGCAGAGATCTCGGAGGGTTGTAGGGCTGGAGGAGGTTACAGAGTTAGGGAGGAGGGGCGAGGGATTTGAAAACAAGGAGGAGAATTTTAAAATGGAGGCATTGCCGGACCGGGAGCCAATGTAGGTCAGCGAGCACAGCGGGGGGGGGCGGTAATGGGTGAACGGGACTTGGCGCGAGTTAGAATACGGGGGGCAGCAGAGTTTTGGATGAGCTGGAGTTTATGGAGGGAGGAAAATGGGAGGCCCGGCCAGGGGAGCATTGGAATAGTTGAGTCAGGAGGTAACAAAAGCTCAGATTACACATGAACGATGGGTCGAAAAAGGGAAACTTACTCAGCCCATTAATCTTGTGGCCTCCCAGGATAGTTTTCACCTGACCCGTGAGAACGTAGCCCCTCAGCCTTTCCATCTGCATCTCGAAGTCGTGCTCCAGATCCTCCTCGAAAACCTCATCCAGCCTCTTTGTGCCAGCTTCTGCACATGGCTGGCAAAATTCAAAACACTTGTATTTCGGGAATAGTTTCTTGAAGCAGTAACTGACAGAACAGCGATCGGGATCTGCAAACCATAAATGGGGAATCTGTGTCTCAACACCGAATCAAGCAGACGCACAAAAGCAACACACTTGTTACTGTGATATACTGTATTACAAATCTTACATCTTCATGCATCTCCTCTCAATTGTTTTCCATTATAAATTCCTACGTCCGCATTTATAATGGGAACTGCCCATGTAAACACGTCACGGTGTAATTACATCCTCCCACCAGTGGTGGGGCTGTAACAGCCCAGTTTCCCTTCGGCCTTTACTGTGGGAGAACTTGATCCTGCAAATAATCCTGCTTCACTGCCATGTTTTGTCAAAGTATTATGTAAAAAGTAAGGACAGAATGTATGAGTTTAAGAGGGACTGAGATACGTTTGCCCTGGTCCAATTATCTCCAATTGGTTTGTATTCCCTTGAGTTTAGAAGGTTGAGGGGTGATTTAATTGAAGTGTTTAAAATGATAAAAGGATTCGATAGGGTAGATAGAGAGAAACTATTTCCTCTGGTGGGGGGAGTCCAGAACAAGGGGGCATAACCTTAAAATTAGAGCCAGGCCGTTCAGGGGTGATGTCAGGAAGCACTTCTTCACACAAAGGGGAGTGGGAATCTGGAACTCTCTCCACCAAAAAGCTGTGGATGCTGGGGGTCAATTGGAGCTTTCAAGACTGAGATTGATCGATTTTTGTTGGGTGAGGGTATCGAGGTACAGATCAGCCATGATCTAATAGAATGGTGGAACAGGATCGAGGGGCTGAGTGGCCTCCCCCTGTTCCTACACAATAGGCTCGAAGGGCTGAATGGCCTCCTCCTGTTCCTTTGTTACAGGCTTGAGTTGCCCGCAGGAGTCAGTCGTGGCTCACTGGTAACACTCTCACTCCTGAGTCAGGAGCTCCACTCCAGAGACTCGAGCCCCGTAATCCAGGCCGACACTCCCAGCGCCAGTACTGAGGGAGTGCTGCACTGTCGGAGGTGCCGCCTCTCGGATGAGACGTTAAACAGAGGCCCCGTCTACCCTCTCAGGTGGATGTAAAAGATCCTATGGCCACTATAGGAAGAAGAGCAGGGGAGTTCTCCCCGGTGTCCAGGGGCCAATATTTATCTCTCAACCAACATCGCTACAAAACAGATTATCACATTGCTGTCTGTGGGATCTTGCTGTGCGCCAATTAGCTGCCGCATTTCCTACATTACAATAGTGACCACACTTCAAAAAGTTCTTCATTGGCTGTGAAGCTCTTTGGGAGGCCCTGAGGGTTGTGAGAGGTGGTCAATCAATGCAAGCTCACGCCGTTTGTTTGCAGCTTGGGCCTTTTACCCAGATCTCTCTCGATTCACTCCACGCCTACCTTTCCCCGTCGTCAGAATCGAATTCAGGTAATCGTCCGCGATCAGCCTGAAACCGTCCACGTAAAGCTCCAGCTCGGAGTCCCGGACGCACCAGAGAAACTCGGGGAACAGTCCGGAGAACAGGAATGTGTCGTCCTCACTGGCATCAGAATGCATCTGAACAAAGTCTGAGAGTTTTGTGATGAAGCTGATGGTTATTAAGGAAAAGGCACGAACGAGGCACGCCTTAACTTGTGCTGTCCACCAGCTAATTACACCTGGTCAAAGGATCACATCCCCCGACTCTCTGCACAGTGTAAGATCTGGACATTTTGTTTACATAGAATTCTACAGCACATCTACCATGGCCGAATCCCCCACCATCAACATCCTGGGGGTCACCATTGACCAGAAACTTAACTGGACCAGCCATATAAATACTGTGGCTACAAGAGCAGGTCAGAGGCTGGGTATTCTGCAGTGAGTGACTCACCTCCTGACTCCCCAAAGCCTTTCCACCATCTACAAGGCACAAGTCAGGAGTGTGATGGAATACTCTCCACTTGCCTGGATGAGTGCAGCTCCAACAACACTCAAGAAGCTCGACACCATCCAGGACAAAGCAGCCTGCTTGATTGGCACCCCATCCACCACCCTAAACATTCACTCCCTTCACCACCGGCGCACTGTGGCTGCAGTGTGTACCATCCACAGGATGCACTGCAGCAACTCGCCAAGGCTTCTTCGACAGCACCTCCCAAACCCGCGACCTCTATCACCTAGAAGGACAAGAGCAGCAGGTACATGGGAACAACACCACCTGCACGTTCCCCTCCAAGTCACACACCATCCCGACTTGGAAATATATCGCCGTTCCTTCATCGTCGCTGGGTCAAAATCCTGGAACTCCCTTCCTAACAGCACTGTGGGAGAACCGTCACCACACGGACTGCAGCGGTTCAAGAAGGCGGCTCACCACCACCTTTGGTCCACACTAGCCTAAAATTAAATTAGTCCAATTAAATCAATTGTTATTACTAATATTTTGCTTTTTCTCCCCCACAGTCTGCGGACTGTCGGAGGGAGAGATGGAGAGGGGGAGGGGTACAGGTTTTCAGATGCGTTCTGATGGAAGGGGTCAGGGAAGGGAGAAAGAGAGAGACACAAATAAAGAGAGAGAGATGGATAAATACATACACATAAGATGGATAAAGAAACAGGAAGAAATAGAAAGAAAGACAGAAAGAGTGAGACAGACAGAGACAGAAACATACAGATGGATAAAGAAACAGGAAGAAATAGAGAGAAAGATAGACAGAGAGACAGATTCGGAGAGACACAGATTGAGCGAGAGAGGGATTGAGCGAGAGAGAGGGATTGAGCGAGAGAGAAATTGTGTGAGAGAGAGAGAGAGAGAGATTGTGTGAGTGAGAGATTGTGTGAGAGAGAGAGATTGTGTGTTAGAGAGAGAGAGAGACTGAAAGAGAGAGATTGAGAGAGTGACTGAGAGAGAGATTGAGAGAGAGAGAGATTGAGAGAGAGAGAGATTGAGAGATTGAGTGAGGGAGAGATTGTGTGAGAGAGAGAGAGATTGTGTGAGTGAGAGATTGTGTGAGAGAGAGATTGTGTGTTAGAGAGAGAGAGAGACTGAAAGAGAGAGATTGAGAGAGTGACAGAGAGAGATTGAGAGAGAGAGAGATTGAGAGATTGTGTGAGTGAGAGATTGTGTGAGAGAGAGAGAGAGATTGTGTGAGAGAGAGAGATTGTGTGTTAGAGAGAGATTGTTTGAGTGAGAGATTGTGTGAGAGAGAGAGAGAGATTGTGTGAGAGAGAGAGATTGTGTGTTAGAGAGAGAGATTGTGTGTTAGAGAGAGATTGTGTGTTAGAGAGAGATTGTGTGAGAGAGATTGTGTGTTAGAGAGAGAGATTGTGTGTTAGAGAGAGATTGTGTGAGAGAGAGAGATTGTGTGTTAGAGAGAGATTGTGTGAGAGAGAGAGATTGTGTGTTAGAGAGAGATTGTGTGAGAGAGAGAGAGATTGTGTGAGAGAGAGAGAGATTGTGTGTGAGAGAGAGAGATTGTGTGAGAGAGAGAGATTGTGTGTTAGAGAGAGATTGTGTGAGAGAGAGATTGTGTGTTAGAGAGAGAGATTGTGTGTTAGAGAGAGATTGTGTGAGAGAGAGAGATTGTGTGTTAGAGAGAGATTGTGTGAGAGAGAGAGATTGTGTGAGAGAGAGAGATTGTGTGAGAGAGAGAGATTGTGTGAGAGAGAGAGAGATTGTGTGAGAGAGAGAGATTGTGTGTTGGAGAGATTGTGTGAGAGAGAGAGATTGTGTGAGAGAGAGAGATTGTGTGTTAGAGAGAGAGATTGTGTGAGAGAGAGAGAGATTGTGTGTTGGAGAGATTGTGTGAGAGAGAGAGAGAGAGAGAGATTGTGTGAGAGAGAGAGATTGTGTGAGAGAGAGAGATTGTGTGTTAGAGAGAGAGATTGTGTGAGAGAGAGAGATTGTGTGTTGGAGAGATTGTGTGAGAGAGAGAGAGAGATTGTGTGAGAGAGAGATTGTGTGAGAGAGAGATTGTGTGTTGGAGAGATTGTGTGAGAGAGAGAGATTGTGTGTTGGAGAGATTGTGTGAGAGAGAGAGAGAGATTGTGTGAGAGAGAGAGATTGTGTGTTGGAGAGATTGTGTGAGAGAGAGAGAGAGATTGTGTGAGAGAGAGAGATTGTGTGTTAGAGAGAGAGACTGAAAGAGAGAGATTGAGAGAGTGACTGAGAGAGAAATTGAGAGAGAGAGAGAGAGAGATTGAGAGAGAGAGAGATTGAGAGATTGAGAGAGAGATTAAACTGGGATGTGGAAACATTGGGAGTTTTGTTTCTGCATCACTGCTTCTTCAAAAAGATCAAAAACTGATCCTCCCCAAACCACACCCGTCCCCAAACCACACCCGTCCCCAAACCACACCCATCCCCAAACCACACCCGTCCCCAAACCACACCCGTCCCCAAACCGCACCCGTCCCCAAACCGCACCCGTCCCCAAACCGCACCCGTCCCCAAACCGCACCCGTCCCCAAACCACACCCGTCCCCAAACCACACCCATCCCCAAACCACACCCGTCCCCAAACCACACCCGTCCCCAAACCACACCCATCCCCAAACCACACCCTTCCCCAAACCACACCCGTCCCCAAACCACACCCGTCCCCAAACCACACCCGTCCCCAAACCGCACCCGTCCCCAAACCACACCCGTCCCCAAACCGCACCCGTCCCCAAACCGCACCCGTCCCCAAACCGCACCCGTCCCCAAACCGCACCCGTCCCCAAACCTCACCCGTCCCCAAACCACACCCGTCCCCAAACCTCACCCGTCCCCAAACCACACCCATCCCCAAACCACACCCGTCCCCAAACCACACCCATCCTCAAACCACACCCGTCCCCAAACCACACCCGTCCCCAAACCACACCCGTCCCCAAACCACACCCATCCCCAAACCACACCCATCCCCAAACCACACCCATCCCCAAACCACACCCATCCCCAAACCACACCCGTCCCCAAACCACACCCGTCCCCAAACCACACCCGTCCCCAAACCACACCCATCCCCAAACCACACCCATCCCCAAACCACACCCATCCCCAAACCACACCCGTCCCCAAACCACACCCGTCCCCAAACCGCACCCGTCCCCAAACCGCACCCGTCCCCAAACCGCACCCGTCCCCAAACCGCACCCGTCCCCAAACCGCACCCGTCCCCAAACCGCACCCGTCCCCAAACCGCACCCGTCCCCAAACCGCACCCGTCCCCAAACCGCACCCGTCCCCAAACCACACCCGTCCCCAAACCACACCCGTCCCCAAACCGCACCCGTCCCCAAACCACACCCGTCCCCAAACCGCACCCGTCCCCAAACCACACCCGTCCCCAAACCGCACCCGTCCCCAAACCACACCCGTCCCCAAACCACACCCGTCCCCAAACCACACCCGTCCCCAAACCACACCCGTCCCCAAACCACACCCGTCCCGTGCCCGAATCTGTCCTCAACGGGATGTGAATAGGATACCGCAGTTTCTCCAGGGCCTCTTGGTCTATCGTTCCTTTGCTGTTATAGAGGAAGATGCTGCTGAAAATCAGAGCAAGGACGGACATTTCTGCTCCCTGATCGCCCTGGAGGAGAGAGATGGAGAAGCTGAGTAAGGGGATAAGGTGGGGGAAGGGGAGTGATGGAGAGAGTGGGTGAGGGGGGGGATGAGGTGGGAGACGGGGAGAGATGGAGAGGGTGGGCGAGGGGGGGCTGAGGTGAGGGAAGGGGAGAGATGGAGTGGGTGGGTGAGGGGGGGGATGAGGTGGGGGAAGGGGAGAGATGGAGAGGGTGGGTGAGGGGGGGATGTGGTGGGGGAAGGGGAGAGATGGAGAGGGTGGGTGAGGGGGGGATGAGGTGGGGGAAGGGGAGAGATGGAGTGGGTGGGTGAGGGGGGGAGGATGAGGTGGGGGAAGGGGAGAGATGGAGAGGGTGGGTAAGGGGGGGATGGAGTGGGTGGGTAAGGGGGGGATGGAGTGGGTGGGTAAGGGGGGGATGGAGTGGGTGGGTAAGGGGGGGGAGGTATCAGGTGGGGGAAGGAGAGAGGGAGTTTGGGGGCCCGGAATTAACGCTAACTCTTCTTTCAGTGGTTTCTATCTACTTCTCCACAGGGATCTCCCGTCTCCACTGAACAGTCTCTTTGACCTAAAGTAACCTCTCTCCCTCCATCTGAAACTCAGTAAAATTATTGACCTCACACCTGAGTTTCAAACTGAAACTCCCTTATTTCCACACTGCTTCTTTCATCCGACTAAGAGCCAGTTGAATTGTGTCTTCTCCTGGGAACACTTGTGCGAATCAGCACAGTGGGTGAGGGGAGCTGTTCGACTCTGGGGGGCATCAACCAGATCCAATCATCACCCAACACACACACCAGGCAGCGATCTAGCGTGGGAAATGAGGCTGATATTCCCCCCACGCCCCCACTCCCTTCCCCAGACACCCTGAGGGGCAAATTGTAGCCTTACTGTGGCCCATGACGGGGATCAGATGACTCAGTACAGGCCGGGAATCCATCCTGGGGCCTTGTGGCCTGCAGAGTTTAATAGGCCACCAGGCACGGCCTTTAACCCACTGTGGAATGAACAATAAACTAACGTTACAAAATTTAAAAACAAGGAGGCAATGTTTTACTACAAAGCACTGAATAGACTGCGTTCAGACTATTCAATCATAGAAAGGTTACAGCACGGAAGGAGGCCATTCGGCCCATCGAGTCCGTGCCAGCTCTATGCAAGAGCAATCCAGCTAGTCCCACTCCCCCCGCCCTATCCCCGTAGCCCTGCAAATTTTTTCCTTTCAAGTGCTTATCCAATTCCCTTTTGAAGGCCATGATTGAATCTGCCTCCACCACCCCCTCGGGCAGTGCATTCCAGATCCTAACCACTCGCTGGGTAAAAAAGTTTTTCCTCATGTCACCTTTGGTTCTTTTGCCAATCACCTTAAATCTATGTCCTCTGGTTCTTGACCCTTCCGCCAATGGGAGCAGTTTCTCTCTATCTACTCTGTCTGGACCCTTCATGATTTTGAATACCTCGATCAAATCTCCCCACAACCTTCTCTGTTCCAAGGAGAACAATCCCAGCTTCTCCAGTCTATCCACGTAACTAAAGTCCCTCATCCCTGGAATCATTCTAGTAAATCTCTTCTGCACCCTCTCTAAGGCCTTCACATCTTTCCTAAAGTGCGGTGCCCAGAACTGGACACAATACTCCAGTTGTGGCCGAACCAGTGTTTTATAAAGGTTCATCATGACTTCCATACTTTTGTACTCTATGCCTCTATTTATAAAGCCCAGGATCCCATATGCTTTTTTAACCGCTTTCTCAACTTGCCCTGCCACCTTCAACGATTTGTGCACATATACCCCCAGATCTCTCTGTTCCTGTACCCCTTTTAGAGTTGTGCCCTCTAGTTTATGTTGTCTCTCCTCGTTCTTCCTGCCAAAATGTATCACTTTGCATTTTTCTGCGTTAAATTTCATCTGCCACGTGTCCGCCCATTCCACCAGCCTCTTGAAGTCTATCACTATCCTCCTCACTGTTTACTACCCTTCCAAGTTTTGTGTCATCTGCAAATTTGGAAATAGTGCCCTGTACACCCAAGTCCAAGTCATTAATATATATCAAGAGAAGCAGTGGTCCCAGCACCGACCCCTGGGGCACACCTCTGTACACCTCCCTCCAGTCCGAAAAACAACCGTTCTCCACTACTCTCTGTTTCCTGTCAGTTAGCCAATTCTGTATCCATGTTGCTACTGCCCCCTTTATTCCATGGGCCGCCATCTTGATGATAAGCCGACCGTGCGAAGCTTTCTCAAATGGCTTTTGAAAGTCCATATACACCACACCTTCCGCATTGCCCTCATCTACCCTCTCTGTTACCTCATCAAAAAACTTTTAGATGCTGAGAGGATGTTACCCCTCACGTGGGAATCTAAAACTAGGGGGCATAGTCTCAGAATAAGGGGTCGCCCATTAAGACGGAAATGAGGAGGAATTTCTTCTCCCAGAGGGTCGTGAATCTTTGGAATTCTTTACCCCAAAAAGCCGTGGAGGCCGAGTCATTGAATACAGTCAAGGCTGAGTTAGACCAATTTTTGATCAGCGAGGGAGTCAAAGGATATGGGGAAAGGGCGGGAAAGTGGAGTTGAGGTAAAATTCAGATCAGCCATGATCTCGTTAAATGGCGGAGCAGGCTCGAGGGGCCGAATGGCCTACTCCTGCTCCTATCTCTTATGGTCTAATGGTCTATCAAGTTAGTGAAACACGATTTGCCTTTAACAAATCCGTGCTGGCTTTCCCTAATCAATCCACGCTCGTCCAAGTGACTGTTAATTCCGTCCCGGATTATCGTTTCTAAAAGTTTCCCCACCAGTAGACTATAAATGGATTCCCGCCACATTCCTGGGCCCATGGGAGCCTTTCCCACCTTTGTCAGATTTTCCAACCTTCCCTCCCCCTCGGCTATTCTGCTGTAACCATTTACACCTCCTGAGGACCCATCTTTAGTCTGTTTACCTGTCCCATCAACACCCCCTAATGCCTTGCACCATCATCCCTATTCTCATTCAATCGTTCCTGCCCTCCGCCTGATCACAGACCTCTCCCTTTTGATCTTTCCCAGGCTCTGTATTTACTTATGAACTGTTGAATCTCTAATTTCTTCCAATTCTGACAAAAGGCTATCGACCTGAAACATTGGCCCCGATATTACCAGGGAGGCGGGATGGCAGAGAGGGGGCGACTGGGCGCGTGGGTAACCCGCCCAGTAAAATCCGTCCACTCCCCACGCGGTCGCGGGTAAATTGAAGCCACTTCCCCCTCGTCAACCTGCGCAGCGGGCGGACTGCGCACCCGCATCACAGGCTGTCAGCTGGAGGAGCCCTATTTAAAGGGGCAGTCCTCCAATGGCTGCTCCTGCAGCAAAGAACCAAAATTATAGAATGGAGCAGCCCAGGAGAAAGGCTGCTCCCAGATTTACCGATGCCTCACTCCAGGTCCTACTGGAGGTGAGGAGGAGGAGGGATATTTTCTACCCGGTGGACGGGAGGAAGTGGCCTGTCTCTGCCACCAAGAAGGCCTGGCTCAAGGTGGCGGAGGAGGTCAGCAGCAGCAGCAACATCTCCCGCACCTGGATCAAGAGCAGGAAGCTCTTCAATGACCTAACCAGGTCAGCCAAAGTGAGCACACTTACTCACTCTCCTACACTCCGTCTTCCACATCACCGCCCCCACCCCACAACTCCTTCTGCACTGCCAACACTACTCTATCACATCACTCCTCACACCCACTCAAAGCTCATCCTCAACTTACCTGCACTTACTCACCTCTCCATTACTCATCCCACCACTACCACTCAACCCAATCCTCATACAATCTCACGGCTCTGTCTCATACTCACCCTCTGATGCATCTCTTTCACGGTCAGCCTCACCCAACCCAATGCATTCAACGGTTGGCCATGTCACCATCCCTCACTCACGCCTCTCTACTTTCTCCCCTTATAGGAGAAGAGAGCCCAGAATGCACGGGAGAGGGCGAAGACAGGAGGGGGCCGCAACATCTGGTGGTCCTCACAAACGTGGAGCAGGAGGCACTTGAAGTGAGCCGCACCCTCGAGTGCCTGTCCGTCGGGGACGCCGAGAATGCCACCCGACAAACGACTGGTGACAGGACTTTAACATTCTGCACTCACAGTAGCAAATGATGTTAACATGCCTTGCCATCTTCAGCACCTCAACATCTGTCATCATGCTTAATATTGCCTTCTGTTCTCTTACAGGGCCTTCAGCGACCTCCGTGACGGCGGTGGGTGATTCTTCAGAGGACCTGCCGGCCTCTGAGGGGACACCGTCACATCTGAGCGAGCCATCCACCAGCACAGATACACACACCTCGGTGGGTCCCCGTCCTCACTTAGTTGGGGTTGCACACGGTGAGTCACCACACACATGTGAGCACGAGCAGACACTGGTGGCAGGGGCAGCTGTGGAGAGTCCGAGTCGGTGGGAGCATTCCTCTCCAGGCTCTGCTCAGCTGGACACAGATGCTGAACCCTGGGGGCCATTCTTTAAAAGGACAATGATCGAGGGGCAGCAGCACATCTGCGAGGTGCTGGAACAGGTGCCACACGCACTCTGCACAATCGCGCAGAGGATGGAGGAGTCCAACTCCTGCATGAGTGGAATGGTGGCACAGGTACAGGAGGGAATCTCTGAGATACTGTCACAGGGACGTGAGGGCATCTCTGAGATAGTGTCACAGGGACGTGAGGGCATCTCTGAGATAGTGTCACGGGTACAGGAGGGAATCTCTGAGATACTGTCACAGGGACGTGAGGACATCTCTGAGATAGTGTCGCGGGTAAGTGCGGGAATGTCTGCGATGGAGGGAAGGCTAGCCTCCATCGAGCTTCAAGCACGGCTCACCATTGAGTCCATAGAGGCCCTGACAACAGCCGTTCAGACTCAGGGTGAGCAACTTTCTGCCGCCTTAAACAGGCAGGCAGATACACTAGCACTGGCCTTACAAGGCTTTACACATGTCCTCCAAACTGTTGTCCAGCAGGGTGGTAGGAGTGATGTGGGCCTGGCCCGGGGGAGGGATGTTGGTGAAAGGGGACATGGAAGTGGGGATGCCACTCAAACCGCTCCCACGTCTCACCCCTTGCCCCCCTCTCAACCAGTACCCGCGATGCTGCCTCCTCTCCAGGTGGTCGAGTCTGCTCCTGCACAGGTGCAGGTGGAGCAGTCTTTGGAGGGGCCCTCACGGGCACCGAAACCCAGAGGGCGTAGGCCCAAAGCATCTAATCGGTCAGGGCATGAACAAGAGCAACCTGCCACTACCTGTGCTGCAGCCACAGAGGAAGCACCATGTAGGAGTAGTCGGAAGTGAAAGCAAAGGTTTTGTGAACACAGAGGGGATGCACAAGGGTGTTTGACGGTTTGTCATGTTCTTTATTTATATTTGATTTTTGTTAATGGCACATTAAATATTATTATTGTCACCACTACTGCCACGTCTTGGCCATTCTTGACTGACTTGTATAATAAGTCCCTTTCATGAGGTTCACCATGAGCACCCACCCTTGATGCCACCCATTGGGTCACCCTACAGTGGGTGTGTGTTTAGTTGCACGACTATTTTGTGCAGGTGCCTGTGGCACAGCATTGTGTTGTGGAGCTCCCCGTGGCGGAGGTGGACGCCGTGCCTGGCGAGGCTGGTGATGTTGCTCGTCCTCGGATGAAGTGATGAATGCAGCCATGGTGCCCCCCGATCCTGACGTTGTGAGATTGAGGGGGTCCACAAAGTAGGTAAATGTGTTTGCACAGCAGAGTTTAGGGTATAAATTAATAATTTTGAGTGGAAAGACAAAGGAGTTGCAGCCAAAACTTTGTCTGAAGTGACAGAGTGTCCCTGCTGCAATAAATGAGGTTTTCCCCCCAACTGCCAAATAATCCTTTACATCTCCCACTGGCTGAAACACGTCTGTTCCAACAGGGAGTGTTTCCCACAGCACGGGAAACACGCTGAGGATCCTTCAAAATTGCACCCCTGCCAAAATCTCCACTCAATGAGGCCTGTCAAGTACCTCAACCAGCTAAATAACCATCTAAATTACCATCCCGTCGGCTTTAATTGCTGGAGGGAGTCTCGCATTCTCACCACTCTCTGGGTAAAGAAGTTTCTCTTGAATTCCTTATTGGATTTATCAGTCACTGTCTTAAGAGGCCATAAATATAAGATAATCACTAATAAATCCAATAGGGAATTCAGGAGTGGTTGAGGCGAATAGCAAAGATGGATTTAAGGGGAAGCTGGATAAACACATGAGGGAGAAAGGAATAGAAGGATATGCTGATAGGGTGAGATGAAATAGGGAGGGAGGAGGCTCGTGTGGAGCATAAACACCAGCACGGACCTGTTGGGCCGAATGGCCTGTTCCTGTGCTATACATTCCATGTAATCTTATACTTATGGCCCCCAGTTTTGGACTCACCCACAAGTGGAAACATCTTTTCTGTTTTTATGACAATAAACGGCTTGGTTCATTCTCAATCTCTCTCTATTGTTTCCCCATTTTACCTGTTCCTTTGCTTCAAATCCATCCACATCCAAAATAATCAGACACTGAGCATCATGAAGAGGGTGAGGGAGACACCAGATCCACATCCCCCGGACTGGGGGCTTGGTTCCAGACGCCAGGCGGAACCCTGCACATGGTAAAAGAACAAACCTGCATTTACGAGGTTAAACGATGAGGACAGGTTGCAGAGACTAGGCGTGGACTCCCTCGAGTATAGAAGATTGAGGGGTGATCTTATCGAGGTGTTTAAGATGAGTAAAGGATTCGATAGGGTAGATAGAGAGAAACTATTTCCTCTGGTGGGGGGAGTCCAGACAAGGGGGCAGAACCTTAAAATTAGAGCCAGGCCGTTCAGGGGTGATGTCAGGAAGCATTTCTTCACACAAAGGGGAGTGGGAATCTGGAACTCTCTCCCCCAAAAAATGGTTGAGGCTGGGGGTCAATTGGAAATTTCAAAGCTGAGATTGATCGATTTTTGTTGGGTGAGGGGATTAAGGGTTACAGAACCAAGGAGGGTAAATGGGGTTGAGATACAGACCAGCCCTGATCTAATTGAAAGACGGAACAGGCTCGAGGGGCTGAATGGCCTCCTCCTGTTCGTATGTTTCGAAGATTAAATAGGCAGCTCCCAAGTTGATCTAAAGATGTGAGTTCTCGGAGGGTTGTAGGGCTGGAGGAGGTTACAGAGATAGGGAGGATGAGAATTTTAAATTCGAGGCGTTGCCAGACCGGGAGCCAAAGCACGGACCTACCTTTCCTCCGATTGACCAGTCTGTTCATGAGGTAGGACTTCCCGGTGTTTGGGGGCCCAAATATCGCCACCACCAGGACAGGCTCGGTGATGCCGGCCAGGATTTGTAAGGCATCTTGGTTGAGCTTCAGAGACCCTGAGGGAGAGACCTCGACGAGGCACATGGGCTCGTTCATATAACCATCAGAGGCCATCTGGGCGATTCTCAGATATCTGGAAAAGAAATAGAAGAGAGTTGGTTGAGAGTAGTTCAGTACTTGGGGCGTTACGGTTGACTTAATCTGTTTTATTGGGACAAGAACGTAGCAACGATCAAACAAATCCAGTCTTTACATCCATATCCTTTCCCTGACCATTTCCTCTCCTCCTCCGACCCTTTGTCATTCCATTCCCTGCCCATCCAACTCCCTTGGGAATGGGCAGTGTTGGCATTTATTGCCCATCCCTCATTACATGGAACGTACAGCACAGAAACAGGCCATTCGGCCCAACTGGTCTATGCCGGTGTTTGTGCTCCGCACGAGCCTCCTCTCACCCCTCTTCATCTAAACCCTACCAGCTTATCATGTTACCCTAGGTGATCCTAGGACAATTGCAGTTCATGATTAATTGACATGTACAACAGCAAGACTTGCAAGACCACTAGAGGGAATTTATGGTCAACCACGTAGAATGAAACTGGAGTCACGAGTAGCCTCAGACCAGGGTACGTGTGGTTGGATCCCTTGCCCGAAGGACTTCAGTGAACCAGTTGGGATTTTACGGCAATCTGGCCGTTTTAATGGTCATTTTGTGCCAGCCCACAAATTACCAGGTTTATTTATTTTTTGTTAATTATTCATTCATGGGAAGTGGGTGTCTCTGGCGAGGCCGGCATTTATTGCCCATCCCTAATTGCCCCTTGAGAAGGTGGTGGTGAGCCGCCTTCTTGAACCGCTGCAGTCCGTGTGGTGAAGGTTCTCCCACAGTGCTGTCAGGAAGGGAGTTCCAGGATTTTGACCCAAGTCGGGATGGTGTGTGACTTGGAGGGGAACGTGCAGGTGGTGTTGTTCCCATGTGCCTGCTGCCCTTGTCCTTCTAGGTGGTAGAGGTCGTGGGTTTGGGAGGTACTGTCGAAGAAGCCTTGGCGAGTTGCTGCAGTGCATCCTGTGGATGGTACACACTGCAGCCACTGTGCGCCGGTGGTGAAGGGAGTGAATGTTTAGGGTGGTGGATGGGGTGCCAATCAAGCGGGCTGCTTTGTCCTGGATGGTGTCGAGCTTCTTGAGTGTTGTTGGAGCTGCACTCATCCAGGCAAGTGGAGAGTATTCCATCACACTCCTGACTTGTGCCTTGTAGATGGCGGAAAGGCTTTGAATTCAACTTCACAATTTGCCCCGGTGGGGTTTGAAGTCACAAACTCTTAGTTCCTGATCCAGGTCCCTAACAACAACTGGGGCTACGAGGTCTGAATTATGAGGACAGAAGGCATAAACTAGGATTGTATTCCCTCGAGTTCAGGAGATTGAGGGGTGAACTAATCAAGAAACTATTTCAAGAATGGGAGAGTCCAGAACGAGGGGGCATAACCTTAAAATTAGAGCCAGGCCGTTCAGGGGTGATGTCAGGAAGCACTTCTTCACACAAAGGGGAGTGGGAATCTGGAACTCTCTCCCCCAAAATGGCAGTGCACAGATCAGCCATGATCCAATTGAATGGCAGAGCAGGCCTGAGGGGCTGAATTGCCTCCTCCTGTTCCTTTGTAACCGGCCCGAGGGGCTGAATGGCCTCCTCCTGTTCCTTTGTAGCCGGCCCGAGGGGCTGAATGGCTTCCTCCTGTTCCTTTGTAACCGGCCCGAGGGGCTGAATGGCCTCGTCCTGTTCCTAAGTAAAATCTGCGGACGTCCCTAATTATATTTGACGATGTTGTCATAGTCTCACGTTGTAAAGTTAGAACCGACAGAAGTTCTCAGCCGAAGCCTGAAAATCGAGCGGGGTAATTATATTCTCGATGAGTTGACTTTTCAGCCGGTGATGGTAATGCAGCGAGGCATTAGCAGAATGAGGTCAAACAAAAACGTGAGGAAGTCATTCTGCAGCGAGACAGAAGGAACTAGCCGGTCCTAAACACAGCTTCCTCTTTCACTGAGAACCACAGGAAGTTATCAAGTTACACTAAACTTTTCCGTTAATCCCTGGTAGTTTTTTTAAAAAGAAACAATTGGGACTCATTTTGACGTGCAGAATCTCCTTGAATCTCCACAATTAGCAATGGTTACCGTACCTCAGCGGGCAAAACCATCAGGCCTGCTGTTTAATGGCTCCATTCAGCCACTTCCTGCTCTCTGTCTGGGAGGCCGAGACACAGACAGGGTGTCTTTGCATCTCTGCTCTGAGTCAGGGGGACCGAGGGTCCGAGATATTACCCGCACTAACCGCCAGCCGTGGCTCAGTGGGTCTCATGCTCGGTCGTGGGTTCGAGCCCCGCTCCAGACGCTCGAGCACAAAATCCAGGCCGACACACCCAGTGCCAGTACTGAGGGAGCGCTGCGCTGTCGGAGATGCCGTCTTTTGGATGAGACGTTAAACCAAAGCCCCCGTCTGCCCCTCTCAGGTAGACGTAAAAGATCCCACCACTACCTTTCACGACCTCAGGACGTCCCAAAGCACTTTACAGCCAATTAAATACTTTTTGAAGTGTAGTCACTGTTGTAATGTAGGAAACGCAGCAGCCAATTTGCGCACAGCAAGATCCCACAAACAGCAACGTGATAAATCACCAGGTGATCTGTCTTACCGACAGAGACTGTCCACAGCAAACTGGGCAAATCTGTTAATGGGTAAAACGACTGATGATCAGTGGGAAATGTTTAAAGAAACATTTAACGTGATACAGAACTGGTTTATACCCCTGAGGGGCAAGAACTCAACTTGCCAAAAAAAACAGCCATGGACAACTAAAGAGGTAAGAGACAGTATAAGACATAAGGAAAGGGCATACAAAAAGGCAAAAAATGGCACAGATCCTGGCGAATGGGAAAGATACAAAGGGTCACAAAACAGATAGTAAGAGCTACAAAAAGAGAGTATGAAAAGAAACTTGCAAGGGATATCAAAACCAATACGAAGAACTTTTATAGTTACATTAGGAAAAAGAGGGTGGTCAGGAGCAATGTTGGCCCCTTAAAAACTGGAAGTGGGGATATTGTCATTGACAATGGGGAAATGGCGGACATGTTGAACAATTACTTTGCGTCAGTATTTACAGTAGAAAAAGAGGATAGCATGCCGAAAATCCCAAGAAAACGAATGTTGAATTGGGGACAGGGACTCAATAAAATTAACATAAGTAAAGCAACAGTAATGAAGAAAATAATAGCACTAAAGAGGGACAAATCCCCAGGACCAGATGGTTTCCATCCCAGGGTTTTAAAGGAAGTAGGTGAGCACATTGCAGATGCCCTAACTATAATCTTTCAAAGTTCTCCAGATTCAGGAACCATCCCTCTAGATTGGAAAATTGCACATGTCACTCCGCTTTTTAAGAAAGGAGAGAGAGGGAAACCAGGGAATTATAGACCAGTTAGCCTAACATCTGTTGTGGGGAAAATGCTGGAGTCTATAATTAAGGATAGGGTGACTGAACACCTCGAGAATTTTCAGTTAATCAGAGAGAGCCAGCATGGATTTGTGAAAGGTGGGTCGTGCCTGACAAACCTGATTGAATTTTTTGAAGAAGTGACTAAAGTAGTGGACAGGGGAATGTCAATGGATGTTATTTATATGGACTTCCAGAATGCATTTGATAAGGTCCCACATAAGAGACTGTTAGCTAAGATAGAAGCCAATGGAATTGAGGGAAAAGTACGGACTTGGTTAGGAAGTTGGCCGAGCGAAAGGCGACAGAGAGTAGGGATAATGGGAAGGTACTCACGTTGGCAGGATGTGACTAGTGGAGTCCCACAGGGATCTGTCTTGGGGCCTCAATTATTCACAATATTTATTAACGACTAAGATGAAGGCATAGAAAGTCTCATATCTAAGTTTGCCGATGACACAAAGATTGGTGGCATTGTAAGCAGTGTAGATGAAAACATAAAATTACAAAGGGATATTGATAGATTAGGTGAATGGGCAAAACTGTGGCAAATGGAATTCAATGTAGACAAATGTGAGGTCATCCACTTTGGATCAAAAAAGGATAGAACAGGGTACTCTCTAAATGGTAAAAAGTTAAAAACAGTGGATGTCCAAAGGGACTTAGGGGTTCAGGTACATTGATCATTGAAGTGTCACGAACAGGTGCAGAAAATAATCAGTAAGGCTAATGGAATGCTGGCCTTTATATCTAGAGGACTGGAGTACAAGGGGGCAGAAGTTATGCTGCAGCTATACAAAACCCTGGTTAGACCGCACTTGGAGTACTGTGAGCAGTTCTGGGCACCGCACCTTCGGAAGGACATATTGGCCTTGGAGGGAGTGCAGCGTAGGTTTACTAGAATGATACCCGGACTTCAAGGGTTAAGTTACGAGGAGAGATTACACAAATTGGGGTTGTATTCTCTGGAGTTTCGAAGGTTAAGGGGTGATCTGATCGAAGTTTATAAGATATTAAGGGGAACAGATAGGGTGGATAGAGAGAAACTATTTCCGCTGGTTGGGGATTCTAGGAGTAGGGGGCACAGTCTAAAAATTAGAGCCAGACCTTTCAGGAGTGAGATTAGAAAACATTTCTACACACAAAGGGTGGTAGAAGTTTGGAACTCTCTTCCGCAAACGGCAATTGATACTAGCTCAATTGCTAAATTTAAATCTGAGATAGATAGCTTTTTGGCAACCAAAGGTATTAAGGGATATGGGCCAAAGGCAGGTATATGGAGTTAGATCACAGATCAGCCATGATCTTATCAAATGGCGGAGCAGGCACGAGGGGCTGAATGGCCGACTCCTGTTCCTATGTTCCTATGATGTTGGTTGAGGGGTAAATATTAGCTCAGGACACCGGGGAGAACTCCCCCTGCTCCTCATCGAAATAGGGGCCATGGGATCTTTTATTGTCTCTGAATTGCAAACTTCATTCAGGATCCACACGAGGTTTGTGGAATTGGGAGGAAAAAAGGAAACAATGTGAATTCGAAACTGTAAACGGACATCGAGGGAGAGAGGGAGAGAGACGGGGAGAAAAGTAGGGAGAGAGAGAGAGAGAGAGAGACAGGGGAACACAGGGGAGAGAGAGAAGGGGAGGGAGAGTGACAGGGGAACACAGGGAGAGAGAGAGAGACAGTGTAACACAGGGAGGGAGAGAAGGGGAGAAAGAGAGGGAGGAACACAGGGAGGGAGAGAAGGGAAGAGAGAGACAGGGGAACACAGGGGAGAGAGAGAGAGAGAGACAGGGGAACACGGAGGGAGAGAAGAGGAGAGAGAGACAGGGGAACACAGGGAGGGAGAGAAAGGGAGAGAGAAACAGGGTAACACAGGGAGGGAGAGAAGGGGAGAGAGAGAGAGGGTAACACAGGGAGGGAGAGAAGAGGAGAGAGAGAGACAGGGGGACACAGGGAGGGAGAGAAGGGGAGAGAGAGACAGGGGAACACAGGGAGGGAGAGAAGGGAAGAGAGAGACAGGGGAACACAGGGAGGGAGAGAAGGGGAGAGAGAGACAGGGGAACACAGGGAGGGAGAGAAGGGAAGAGAGAGACAGGGGAACACAGGGAGGGAGAGAAGGGGAGAGAGAGACAGGGGAACACAGGGAGGGAGAGAAGGGGAGAGAGAGACAGGGGAACACAGGGAGGGAGAGAAGGGGAGAGAGAGACAGGGGAACACGGAGGGAGAGAAGAGGAGAGAGAGACAGGGGAACACAGGGAGGGAGAGAAAGGGAGAGAGAAACAGGGTAACACAGGGAGGGAGAGAAGGGGAGAGAGAGAGACAGGGGAACACAGGGAGGGAGAGAAGAGGAGAGAGAGAGACAGGGGAACACAGGGAGGGAGAGAAGGGGAGAGAGAGAGACAGGGGAACACAGGGAGGGAGAGAAGAGGAGAGAGAGACAGGGGAACACAGGGAGGGAGAGAAAGGGAGAGAGAGACAGGGGAACACAGGGAGGGAGAGAAGGGGAGAGAGAGAGACAGGGGAACACAGGGAGGGAGAGAAGGGGAGAGAGAGAGACAGGGGAACACAGGGAGGGAGAGAAGGGGAGAGAGAGAGGGAGGAACACAGGGAGGGAGAGAAGGGAAGAGAGAGACAGGGGAACACAGGGAGGGAGAGAAGGGGAGAGAGAGACAGGGGAACACAGGGAGGGAGAGAAAGGGAGAGAGAGACAGGGGAACACAGGGAGGGAGAGAAGGGGAGAGAGAGAGGGAGGAACACAGGGAGGGAGAGAAGGGAAGAGAGAGACAGGGGAACACAGGGGAGAGAGAGAGAGAGAGACAGGGGAACACAGGGAGGGAGACAAGGGAAGAGAGAGAGAGGGAGGAACACAGGGAGGGAGAGAAAGGGAGAGAGAGACAGGGGAACACAGGGAGGGAGAGAAGGGGAGAGAGAGAGACAGGGGAACACAGGGAGGGAGAGAAGGGGAGAGAGAGACAGGGGAACACAGGGAGGGAGAGAAAGGGAGAGAGAGACAGGGTAACACAAGGAGGGAGAGAAGGGGAGAGAGAGAGACAGGGGAACACAGGGAGGGAGAGAAGGGGAGAGAGAGAGGGGGGAGAGGGAGAGATACAAGGGAAAACAGGGAGAAAGCAAAAGGGAGAGAGACAGAGGAACAGAGGGAGGGAGAGAGAGAGAAAGGGAGAGAGACAGGGTAACAGAGCAGGAGAGAGTGAGGGAGAAACACAGGGGAAACAAAGAGGGAGAGAGTGAGGACAGAGGCAGGAGAAATGGGGTAAAGGAGAGACAGAGAAGGTGAAAGAAAGGGTAAGAGGATAGAGACAGAGTGAGCGAGGGGAGAACACAGGAAATGCTAAACGAGAAAAGACCCAGGCCCATCGAATTCACCTTCTACCATCCTGAGGGTCACACGATACATCGATAATTTGATGGGACAAAAATAGATGAAGAGGAGGTACTTAAAAGGTTGGCAGTACTCAAAATAGAAAAGTCACCCGGTCCAGATTTTTAAATTCGTTCATGGGATGTGGGCGTCGCTGGTGAGACCGGCATTTATTGCCCATCCCTAATTGCCCTTGAGAAGGTGGTGGTGAGCCGCCTTCTTGAACCGCTGCAGTCCGTGTGGTGACGGTTCTCCCACAGTGCTGTTAGGGAGGGAGTTCCAGGATTTTGACCCAGCGACGATGAAGGAACGGCGATATATTTCCAAGTCGGGATGGTGTGTGACTTGGAGGGGAACGTGCAGGTGGTGTTGTTCCCATGTGCCTGCTGCTCTTGTCCTTCTAGGTGGTAGAGGTCGCAGGTTTGGGAGGTGCTGTCGAAGAAGCCTTGGCGAGTTGCTGCAGTGCATCCTGTGGATGGTACACACTGCAGCCACAGTGCGCCGGTGGTGAAGGGAGTGAATGTTTAGGGTGGTGGATGAGGTGCCAATCAAGCGGGCTGCTTTATCTTGGATGGTGTCGAGCTTCTTGAGTGTTGTTGGAGCTGCACTCATCCAGGCAAGTGGAGAGTATTCCATCACACTCCTGACTTGTGCCTTGTAGATGGTGGAAAGGCTTTGGGGAGTCAGGAGGTGAGTCACTCGCCGCAGAATACCCAGCCTCTGACCTGCTCTGGGATGGGATGTATCCGAGGTTACTGAGGGAAGGAAAGGTGGAGATAGTAGAGGCTCTGATGACAATCTTCCAATCCTCCTTCCCTCAGTAACCCGAATAGCGAAAGGGAGATAGAAGAACAAATATGTAGGCAAATTTCTGAGTGCAAAAATAAGAGGGCAATAAGAGTCGGAGATTTCAACTACCCGAACAGCAACTGAGATTCAAACAGAGGGGTACAGAGGGCGCAAAATTCTTGATCGGTGTCCAGGAGAACTTTTTTAGCCAGTACGTGACAAGCCCAACAAGAGGGGATGCAATTCTAGATTTAGTCCTGGGAGATGAAGATGGGCAAGTGGGTGAAGTGACAGTGGGTGACCATAATGGGGATAGTGACCACAATTCAGTTAGTTTTAGCATTGTTATGGAAAAGGACAGAGTTAAATCAGGAGTAAACGTTTTAAATTGGGGGAAGGCAAATTTTACAGAACTAAGAGGTGATTTGGCAGAAGTGGACTGGACACAACTACTTGAGGAGAAATCAGTGGCAAGCCAGTGGGAGGCACTAAAAAGTGAAATTCTACGGGTCCAATGCAGACACGTCCCCTCAAAGAAAAAGGGTGGCACTGCCAAATTTAGAGCCCCCTGGTTGTCTAGAAGTATACGGGGCAAGATAAAGCAGGAAAAGAAAGCTTATGACTGTCACAGAAAACTAAATACTGCAGAAAGCCGAGAGGAGTATAGAAAGTACAGGGATAACGTAAAAAAGGAAATAAGGAAAGCAAAGAGAGGGCATGTAAAAATATTAGCTACTTAGATTAAAGAAAACCTAAAGATGTTTTATCAGTACATTAATAACAAGAGGATAGCTAAGGAAAAGGTGGGACCTATCAGGGATGATAAGGCTAACTTGTGTGTAGAAGCAGAGGATGTGGGTAGGGTTTTAAATGAATATTTTGTCTCTGGATTCACAAAGGAAAGGGATGATCTGGACGTAGTAGTTAAAGAGGAGAGGTATGAAATATTGGATAAGGTAAACATAACGAGAGAGGAAGTACTAGAGGGACTGGAATCCTTGAAAGTTGATAAGTCACCAGGGCCGGATGGATTGTTTCCCAGGCTATTGAAGGAAGCCAGGGAGGAAATAGCGGATGCTCTGAGGATCATTTTCCAATCCTCACTAGATACAGGGGAGGTACCGGAGGACTGGAAGACTGCAAACGTAGTACCATTGTTTAAAAAGGGTACGAGGGAAAGGCCGAACAATCACAGGCCGGTCAGTCTCACCTCGGTGGTGGGCAAACTATTAGAATCAATACTGAGAGATAGGATAAACTGTCACTTGGAAAGGCATGGTTTAATCAGGGATAGTCAGCATGGATTTGTTCAGGGAGGGTCATGCCCTACAAATCTGATTGAATTCTTTGAGGAAGTGACAAGGAGGATTGATGAGGGTAGTGCAGTGGATGTTGTCTACATGGATTTTAGTAAGGCATTTGACAAGGTCCCACATGGCAGACTGGTCAGAAAGGTAAAAGCCCATGGGATACAGGGAAATGTGGTGAATTGGATCCAAAATTGGCTCAGTAACAGGAAACAAAGGGTAAAAGTCGATGGATGTCTTTGCGAATGGAAATCCGTTTCCAGTGGTGTGCCACAGGGCTCAGTATTGGGTCCCTTGCTGTTTGTGGTATATATTAATGATTTGGACTTGAATGTAGGGGGCATGACTGGAAAATTTGCAGACGACACAAAAATTGGCCGTGTAGTTGATGGTGAAGAGGATAGCTGTAGACTCCAAGAAGATATCAATGGGTTGGTGGAGTGGGCGGAAAAGTGGCAAATGGAGTTCAACCCGGAGAAGTGTGAGGTAATGCACTTAGGGAGGGCAAACAGTAAAAGGGAATACGCAGTAAACGGGAATAGATTGAGAGGGGTAGAGGAAGTGAGAGACCTTGGAGTGCATGTGCACAGGTCCCTGAAGGTGGCAGTACAGTTAGATAAGGTTGTGAAGAAGGCATACGGAATGCTCTCTGTTATTAGCCGAGGTACAGAATACAAAAGCAGGGATGTAATCATGGAACTGTATAAAACGCTGGTAAGGCCACAGCTGGAGTATTGTGTGCAGTTCTGGTCACCACTTTACAGGAAGGGCGTAATTGCCCTGGAGAGAGTGCAGAGAAGATTTACAAGAATGTTGCCAGGGCTTGAAAACTGCAGCAACGAGGAGAGATGGGATAGGCTGGGGTTGTTTTCCTTGGAGCAGAGGAGGCTGAGGGGAGACTTGATTGAGGTGTACAAAATTATGAGGGGCCCAGATAGAGTAGACAGGAAGTATCTGTTTCCCCTTAGCGGAGAGTTCAAGAACTAGAGGACATAGATTTAAGCTGATTGGCGGACGGATTAGAGGGGACATGAGGAAAAACATTTTTACCCAGAGGGTGGTGGGTGTATGGAATTCGCTGCCCGAATTGGTGGTAGAGGCAGGGACCCTCAACTCTTTTAAAAAGTACCTGGACCCGCACCTAAAGTGCTGTAAGCTGCAGGGCTACGGACCGGGTGCTGGAAGGTGGGATTAGAATGGGCACCTGGTTGTTCTTCGAGCCGGGGTGGACACGATGGGCCGAATGGCTTCCTTCTGTGCTGTATCTTTTCAATGGTTCTATGGTTCCTTAGATATGGGGATGGTACTGGAGGACTGGAGGATTGCAAATGTTATACCCCTGTTCAAAAAAGGGGAGAGGGATAAACCCAGCAATTACAGGCCAGTCAGTCTAACGTTGGTGATGGGGAAACTTTAAGAAACAATAATCCTGGACAAAATTAATTGGCATTTGGAAAAGCGTTGGCTAATAAATGAAAGTCAGCACGGATTTGTTAAAGGGAAATTGTGTTTGACTAACTTGATTGAGTTCTTTGATGAAGTAACGGAGAGGGTTGATGAGGGGAGTGCGGTTGATGATGTGTATATGGACTTTCAAAAGGCATTTGATAAAGTACCAAATATTAGACCTGTTTGCAAAATTGAAGCCCATGGGATTAAAGGGACAGTGTCAGTGTGGATACAAAATTGGCTAAGAGACAGAAAGTAGAGCGTAGTGGTGAACGGTTGTTTTTCAGACTGGAGGGAAGTATACAGTGGTATCCCCCAGGGGTCAGTATTAGGACCACTGCTCTTTTTGATATATATTAATGACTTAGACTTGGGTATAGAGGGTATAATTTCAAAGTTTGGAAATGACACAAAACTCAGGAATGTAGTAAACAATGAGGAGGATAGAGACAGACTGGTGAAATGGGCAGATACATGGCAGATGGAATTTAACACAGAGAAGTGTGAAGTGATGTACTTTGGTAGGAAGAATGAGGAGAGGCAATATAAACTTTTTTTTTTATTAGTTCACGGGATGCGGGCGTCGCTGGCGAGGCTGGCATTTATTGCCCATCCCTAATTGCCCTCGAGAAGGTGGTGGTGAGCCGCCTTCTTGAACCACTGCAGTCCGTGTGGTGAAGGTTCTCCCACAGTGCTGTTAGGAAGGGAGTTCCAGGATTTTGACCCAGCGACGATGAAGGAACGGCCGATATATTTCCAAGTCGGGATGGTGTGTGACTTGGAGGGGAACGTGCAGGTGGTGTTGTTCCCATGTACCTGCTGCCCTTGTCCTTCTAGGTGGTAGAGGTCGCGGGTTTGGGAGGTGCTGTCGAAGAAGCCTTGGCGAGTTGCTGCAGTGCATCCTGTGGATGGTGCACACTGCAGCCACAGTGCGCCGGTGGTGAAGGGAGTGAATGTTTAGGGTGGTGGATGGGGTGCCAATCAAGCAGGCTGCTTTATCTTGGATGGTGTCGAGCTTCTTGAGTGTTGTTGGAGCTGCACTCATCCAGGCAAGTGGAGAGTATTCCATCACACTCCTGACTTGTGCCTTGTAGATGGTGGAAAGGCTTTGGGGAGTCAGGAGGTGAGTCACTCGCCGCAGAATACCCAGCCTCTGACCTGCTCTCGTAGCCACAGTATTTATATGGCTGGTCCAGTTAAGTTTCTGGTCAATGGTGACCCCCAGGATGTTGATGGTGGGGGATTCGGTGATGGTAATGCCGTTGAATGTCAAGGGGAGGTGGTTAGACTCTCTCTTGTTGGAGATGGTCATCGCCTGGCACTTATCTGGCGCGAATGTTACTTGCCACTTATCAGCCCAAGCCTGGATGTTGTCCAGGTATTGCTGCATGCGGGCTCGGACTGCTTCATTATCTGAGGGGTTGCGAATGGAACTGAACACTGTGCAGTCATCAGCGAACATCCCCATTTCTGATCTTATGATGGAGGGAAGGTCATTGATGAAGCAGCTGAAGATGGTTGGGCCTAGGACACTGCCCTGAGGAACTCCTGCAGCAATGTCCTGGGGCTGAGATGATTGGCCTCCAACAACCACTACCATCTTCCTTTGTGCTAGGTATGACTCCAGCCACTGGAGAGTTTTCCCCCTAATTCCCATTGACTTCAATTTTACTAGGGCTCCTTGGTGCCACACTCGGTCAAATGCTGCCTTGATGTCAAGGGCAGTCACTCTCACCTCACCTCTGGAATTCAGCTCTTTTGTCCATGTTTGGACCAAGGCTGTAATGAGGTCTGGAGCCGAGTGGTCCTGGCGGAACCCAAACTGAGCATCGGTGAGCAGGTTATTGGTGAGTAAGTGCCGCTTGATAGCACTGTCGACGACACCTTCCATCACTTTGCTGATGATTGAGAGTAGACTGATGGGGCGGTAATTGGCCGGATTGGATTTGTCCTAAATGGTACAATTTTAAAGGGGGTGCAGGAACAGAGAGACCTGGGGGTGTACGTACACAAATATTTGAAGATGGCAGGACAAGTTAAGAAGGCTGTTAAAAAGGTATATGGGATCCTGGGCTTTATTAATAGAGGCATAGAGTACAAAAGCAAGGAAGTTATGCTGAACCTTTATAAAACACTGGTTGGGCCTCAGCTGGAGTATTGTGTCCAATTCTGGGCACCGCACTTTAGGAAGGATGTCAAGGCCTTGGAGAGGGTGCAGAGGAGATTTACCAGAATGGTCCCAGGGATGAGGGACTTCAGTTATGTATTTGCAGGGCTACGGGGAAAGAGCAGGGGGGAGTGGGACTAATTGGATCGCTCTTTCAACGAGCTGGCACAGGCACGATGGGCCGAATGGCCTCCACCTGTGCTGTATCTCCTATAGTGCTGTGATACATCGATAATGGAGTTGTTGATTAATTATAGCAATCAATCTCCACCAATTAGTCTACAACAGACCCAGACATGAGGCGAGGGAAATCGCCAATGGTGGAGAGCTTTGGGGCAACTTTGAGAAAGGGAGAGAGAGAGAGAGGGAGAGAGAGAGAGAGAGGAACAGAGAGGGGAGAGGATTCCGGCAGGTGAAAGGGGTTGGTCACAAATAACGGTTTTAATCTCAGTTAACAGACAGCCAATAAACACCTCCTAAACCAGCAGTCGTCCGATAGTTTCTCAAACCTGATCGACAAACGGTAAGTCCTGGTTTAGACCGGGTGTGGAACCAGTTCAGTTGACCCTACCTGTCGGTGCAGGTGATGGGGTCTGAGAGTTAGACGTGAATCTGTGCAGTAATTCCCCCGGTCCCTGTATCAGAACAGCCTGAGTGCGAGCCTCCTCGATGATTCTGAGCTCGGAGCTGACTCTCCGGATACACACTCTCTCTCTCTCTCAAACTGAAACTAAAAGCTCTTACAGGAAAAGCATCGAGGAGGGAGAGAGTCAACCAGTGGGACAGGTTTCGACATCTTAAGAGGTGCAGAGAAATGTGTCCGGGCTCCGAACAGCAGCAAATCTCAACTCCCCGTTTTCTAATGTCTGTAGATTTACAGCGATTGCTGCTCCTGGTCCCTGCACACACTAACTCCACATCAGGACACTTGCTCAGTTAACCCCTCCCTGCCCAAGTCAGTGTTCATTCACAACATATTTTGGTCCTTTTCTCTTGCCCTGCATTTTATTCCACTCCATTCCTGATTCTCAACTTTTAATTTCATCTCTGCACAAACACTGGGAGATTCAGAGATTCCCCATTAAACACAAACTGTACAACACTTCCTGAGGGAGTGAAGAGTCTCCTTCTCTCCGTCTCTTTCTCTGGACTCTTCTTCCTCTCTCTCTCCCCATCTTACTCCCCCCCCCTACTCCCTCTCCTCTCTCTCATTCTCCCCGTCTCTCCCATCCTTTCCCTCTACCTCTGTCTGTCTCCCTCTCTCGGTCCCTCTCTCTCCTTTCTGTCCCATGTCTCCTCTCTGTCCATCTCTCTCTTTACCTCCCTCCCTTTCCCTCTCTCTCCCTTTCTTTCTCTTCTCCATCTCTCCCTTTCCCTCTCTCTGCTCCTCCCTCTCTTTGTCTCTGCTCCTCCCTCTCTCTCTCTGTCCCTCCCTCCCTTTCTCCATCTCTCTCTCTCTCCCTCTCCGTCTTTCCATCTCCTTCTCTCTGTCCCTCCCTCACTCTTTCTCCCTCCCTCTCCGTCTCTCTCTGTTCCTCCCTCTCTCTCCCTCTCTTTCTCCCTCCCTCTCTCTCTCTCCCTCTGTCCCTCCCTCTCTCTCTGTCCCGCCCTCCCTCTCTCCTTTCCATCTCTCTCTCTCTCTCTCTCTCCCTCTCCCTCTGTCCCTCCCTCGCTCTTTCTCCCTCCCTCTCCGTCTCTCTCTGTTCCTCCCTCTCTCTCCCTCTCTTTCTCCCTCCCTCTCTCTCTCTCCCTCTGTCCCTCCCTCCCTCTCTCCTTTCCATCTCTCTCTCTCTCCCTCTCCCTCTGTCCCTCCCTCCTTCTCTCCCTCACTCTCTGGGGCTCGATGATGTTCTGACTGAGTTCCCTTCACCAGTCGAGTGACCAACACACAGACCTCTGACTCTCCCTCCATGCACGGCCGGGAATCAGGGAGCCCAGTGAAGAGAGGACCCTCCGAGAACAGGAAAGGATTTCTTCGTCCCACTTTGAGGAGTTGAAAGTTTCATTCCCTTCTGCAGCCCAGAATGTGGATTCGACAGATGGAATTCCGCTCTCACTTTCCCCTCTGTGTAGTGGCTGCCGGTGTGTATCAATGCAAACTCTGCCGGTATAACTCGGGTCAGATCCCTGGGTCCCGATTGCACTGGAGCCCAGGAGTGCGAGGCCTCCAGCGATGGGCCTACTCCGGGTGATGGGGCTGCTCACCGGGTGCAGTATAACTCCAGCCCGGTGAGAACTCGCACTTCAAAGGAGTGCCCAGGAAAGGCCATTGGATTGGTGGGGATCCTTTAAACACAAAGTGTTTCACTGTTAAAAGAACTTGCATTTATATAGCGCCTTTCACAACCTCGGGACATCCCAAAGCGCTTTACAGCCAATGAAGTACTTTCTGAAGTGTAGTCACTGTTGTAATGTAGGAAACGCGACAGCCAAATTGCGCACAGCAAGATCCCACAAACAGCAATGAGATAAATGACCAGATCATCTGTTTTAGTGATGTTATTTGAGGGATAAATATTGGGCCCATGACTCCCCTACTCTTCTTCAAAATAGTGGCCGTGGGATCTTTTTCATAAATATCGGCCCAGGGCACAGGGGTGAACATAAGAACATAAGAAATAGGAGCAGGAGTAGGCCAATCGGCCCCTCGAGCCTGCTCCGCCATTCAATAAGATCATGGCTGATCTGATCCTAACCTCAAATCTAAATTCATGTCCAATTTCCTGCCCGCTCCCCGTAACCCCTAATTCCCTTTACTTCTAGGAAACTGTCTATTTCTGTTTTAAATTTATTTAATGATGTAGCTTCCACAGCTTCCTGGGGCAGCAAATTCCACAGACCTCCTACCCTCTGAGTGAAGAAGTTTCTCCTCATCTCAGTTTTGAAAGAGCAGCCCCTTATTCTAAGATTATGCCCCCTAGTTCTAGTTTCACCCATCCTTGGGAACATCCTTACCGCATCCACCCGATCAAGCCCCTTCACAATCTTATATGTTTCAATAAGATCGCCTCTCATTCTTCTGAACTCCAATGAGTAGAGTCCCAATCTACTCAACCTCTCCTCATATGTCCGCCCCCTCATCCCCGGGATTAACCGAGTGAACCTTCTTTGTACTGCCTCGAGAGCAAGTATGTCTTTTCTTAAGTATGGACACCAAAATTGTATGCAGTATTCCAGGTGCGGTCTCACCAATACCTTATATAACTGCAGCAATACCTCCCTGTTTTTATATTCTATCCCCCTAGCAATAAAAGCCAACATTCCGTTGGCCTTCTTGATCACCTGCTGCACCTGCATACTAACTTTTTGATTTTCTTGCACTAGGACCCCCAGATCCCTTTGTACTGCAGTACTTTCCAGTTTCTCGTCATTAAGATAATAACTTGCTCTCTGATTTTTCCTGCCAAAGTGCATAACCTCACATTTTCCAATGTTGTATTGCATCTGCCAAATCTCCGCCCACTCACCCAGCCTGTCTATATCCCCTTGTAGGTTTTTTTATGTCCTCCTCACTCTCTACTTTCCCTCCCATCTTTGTATCATCTGCAAACTTTGATATGTTACACTCGGTCCCCTCCTCCAAATCGTTAATATAGATTGTAAAGAGTTGGGGACCCAGCACCGACCCCTGCGGAACACCACTGGCCACTGGTTGCCAGTCCGAGAATGAACCATTTATCCCAACACTCTGCTTCCTGTTAGATAACCAATCCTCCACCCATGCCAGAATATTACCCCCAAAACTCCCCCCTGCTCTTCTTCCAATAGTGGCCGTGGGATCTTTTACGTCCAGCTGAGAGGGGCAGACGGGTCCCTCGGTTTAACGTCTCCTCCGAAAGACGGCAACTCCCTCAATACTGGCACTGAGGAGTGTCGGCCTGGATTACGGGCTCAAGTCTCCGGAGTGGGGGCTCGAACCCACGACTTTCAGACTCAGAGGGGAGAGTGAGACCCCACTGAATCACGACTGACAGCACGAGCAGCTCTGATTGCGTCGTCATGGGGCTAATCACAGTTCATATAACTCAGCAGTGAAACAGCCGTCAGTGACGCAGCCATGAACTTTCACCCCTCTCCTTACCTACACTTCACTCTCCCTCGCCCTCCCATTGGCTCCTGGACGGATATCCAGCTGTTACCGCGAAATCCCGGCAACTCAAGGCACCAAACCCAAGAAACCTCACCTCCGCGTGACCCCCTGACGCGACCCTCACCGACCTCCTGTGACCTGAGGCCTGCGAATCTCCTGCAGCCTCTACCTCCAGCCCGACCTTTTCACATCTGGTAAAAACCTCCCCTCCGCACCCCATCGCGTCCCTCTCCCTTAATCTAAGTTCACAGCTCACATCCCAACACCACATTCAATTGCACGCCAACTTATTCCAAGGGCATCCTTTAATACTTCTGCCAACTGCCTTTTCTACCCTGTTGCTAACACCTAACCAATCTGTTTGATGTCTGCATCTCCAGCCTCCCCTGTTTTATGTTTATATCCGTTTGCTTTGACAGTCTCTAAATTACAAAGGGACTTGGACAGATTGAGAGAGTGGGCAAAGCAGGGGCGGATGGAGTTCGATGTGTGGGAGAGTCTGAGGCCATCCACTTTGGACCTGAGAAAGATAAATCAGAGTATTTCGTTAATGGCGAGAGGCTAGGAACTGTGGAGGAGCTGAGAGATTTGGGCGTCCAGGTCACAAATCACCAAAAACTAGTGGACAGGTACAATAAAGTAACGGAAAGGCTAATGGAATGGTGGTCTTTATCTCGAGGGGGCTGGAATACAAAGGGGTGAAGTTGTGTTCCAGCTGTACAGAGCTCTGGTTAGACCCCATCTGGAGATACTGCGTTCAGTTCTGGGCACCGCACCTCAGGAAGGATGTACTGGCCTTGGAGGGGACGCAGGGCAGATTCACCAGAATGATGCCGGGGCTAAAAGGGTTAAATTATGAGGACAGGTTGCACAGACTAGACTTGTATTCCCTCGAGTGTAGAAGATTAAGGGGTGATCTAATCGAGGTGTTTAAGATGATTAAAGGATTTGATAGGGTAGATAGAGAGAAACTATTTCCTCTGGTGGGGGGAGTCCAGAACGAGGGGGGCTTAACCTTAAAATTAGAGCCAGGCCGTTCAGGGGGTGATGTCAGGAAGCACTTCTTCACACAAAGGGGAGTGGGAATCTGGAACTCTCTCCCCCAAAAAAAGCTGTTGAGGCCGGGGGTCAATTGAAAATTTCAAAACTGAGATTTTTTGCTCGCCGAGGGTATCGAGGGATATGGAGCAAAGGAGAGAAAATGGAGTTAAGATACAGATCAGCCATGATCTAATTGAATGGCGGAACAGGCTCGAGGGGCTGAATGGCCTCCTCCTGTTCCCATGATTTAAGAATCACCTTACGAAATAGCTCAGTGGAACTTTCTCCCCCCACTGTTTAATAACCTGAGACAAGAGCAGAAAACTTCTGAATGTTTTAAAACTTAAAGTCCCCCCAATCTCACCTGGCGCTGGGAGCATCAATTTAAAGGGATCTTTTCTGTGCTTTTTTTTTTGGACGATCAATAATTCGTGTCAATCTTTCCGCTGGAAAGCTGCAATCTCAAGAGTAGAGTTTGCAGCACCACGGACTCTCTGCGTCCGTCCACTGAAAGAATGCTGTTCACCTGCAAAAACCATCGTCCAGCCTGGGGACAGAGGTTCGTCCCCATCGGTGCCCGCGATACCGCCTTCGGTCACCAGAGGGCGGTGGTGGGCTGCGATACCGCCTCCGGTCACCAGAGGGCGGTGCGTCCTGTGGCAGCAAAGACTGCGAGTGCCTATTCGACTGTGGGAGCATCACAGCAGTTCCTCACCCGACGCCCAGAGTGTGTTAATATCAGATCTCAGGTGTGAATATTTTACACAATCCGGACGGACTGGAGTGTGTAAGGAGGAGAAACGTCAGCTGAGGACAGAATCGTGAGATTCGCCCGAACCGCATTGGAACAGACGGCCCACACCCACCGCCTGGGCTCCGACACTAAGAAAGGGCCGAGGTACCGAGAGCGGGTCGGGACCCAGGGACCCCCCCCCCGACCCCACCGGCAGCCTAAGCCTTCCCGGGGGGGGGGGGAGGGGGACGAGACACCTCGAGCATCATAGTCACAAACAAAAGTCAGAGGGCAGAGTTTCACTTGATCTGTTTATTAACCACGACTCGCCCTCTGCCCCAGGCTCAGGGAACAAGCATCAAAGCAACCGACGCACCCCATGGTCGACCAAGCCTCAGTGAGAAGGCGTCACTGCAATCAAAGCGTCTCTCAGGAGACCGAAGATCATTTTAACGATTTCACGTCAGGAAAAGACAAACGTTTAATGGCGACAGTCAGCGCGCAGAGATCAGGGGTTTCTACTAAAGGGGTTTCCTGGGCGAGGGTACAGGGGGCTCCCGTCCCCCGGGCCGTGTCTCGAATTTCCTGAAGTTTGCATTTATCCCCCAGATTCCCTCCCCACCCCTTGAAGGCAGCAATCGCCCCCCACCCCCACCCCCCACCCCATGATCCACCCCCAAGCAATGAATTTGTTGGCCAGATGTTCAACTACAGCAGGCATCACAGTTGGGACCCAGAGCGAGAGGAGGCCGGGGTCAGGGGTCAGGGGTCAGGGCCTGGGAGGGAAGCGGGGGGCCAACAATAACTTGAAGTGAAATTGGGGCTGAATAAAGTGAAGGATGTTAATGGTGGGGGAACAGAACAGAACTGTTTCAGGATCAAACACTCAGTTCCCTCCTCGTCACTCCCCTCCCTCCCCTCCCCCTTCTCCCCTCCCTCCTCACTCCACCACAACCTCTCACTCACCCTCCCCTTCCCCCTTAGCCCCCCTTCCCCTCCCATCACTCCCCCTCCCCCTCATGCCTCTCTCCTTCCCTCAATCCCTCCCCTCCCCTCCCCTCACGCTCCTCCCGCCCCTCACTCCCCCCTCCCCCTACAATCCCCTCCCCACTTGCTGCCCCCTGGTGTCCGGAGGCCGGTTTGACGGTGTTGCGGTGACGGGCGGTGTGTGTGTGAGCGTCGGGGGGCTCCGGAGACCCCCCTGCTGGGGACGGGCGGTGTGTGTGTGAGCGGCGGGGGGCTCTGGAGACCCCCCTGCTGGGGACGGGCGGTGTGTGTGTGAGCGGCAGGGGGCTCTGGAGACCCCCTTGCTGGGGACGGGCGGTGTGTGTGTGAGCGGCAGGGGGCTCTGGAGACCCCCTTGCTGGGGACGGTCTCTCTCTCTCTCTCTCTCTCCCCGGGGCTCAGGGCTGCTCCAGCTGACTGTCGCTCAGCCTGCAGTTCGCCACATCCTCGTACATGCACTGCTGGCCCCGGGTGATGTCCTCGTAGGTCGATTGATCTGCCTGGTTCAGACCCTGCAGGCAAGAGGGACAGAGTGAGGGGGGGCGGAGAGAAAGAGGGAAAGAGAGAGAGAGAAAGGGAGAGAGAGTGGAAGGGAGAGAGAGTGAAAGGCCGGGATAGAGAAAAGGGAAGAGAAAGGGACAGGGAGAGAGAGAGCGACAGAGGGAAAGAAAGAGAGAGAGACAGGGAGAGAGAGAGCGATAGAGGGAAAGAAAGAGAGAGAGACAGGGAGAGAGAGAGGGAAAGAAAGAGAGATAGAGACAGGGAGAGAGAGAGGGAAAGAAAGAGAGATAGAGACAGGGAGAGAGAGACAGAGGGAAAGAAAGAGAGAGAGAGACATGGGAGAGAGAGAGAGAGAGACAGAGGGAAAGAAAGAGAGAGAGAGACAGGGAGAGAGAGAGGGAAAGAAAGAGAGATAGAGACAGGGAGAGAGAGACAGAGGGAAAGAAAGAGAGAGAGAGACATGGGAGAGAGAGAGAGAGAGACAGAGGGAAAGAAAGAGCGAGAGAGACAGGGAGAGAGAGAGGGAAAGAAAGAGAGATAGAGACATGGAGAGAGAGAGAGAGATAGAGACATGGAGAGAGAGAGAGAGATAGAGACATGGAGAGAGAGAGAGACAGAGGGAAAGAAAGAGAGATAGAGAAAGGGAGAGAGAGAGACAGGGAGAGAGAGAGAGAGACAGAGACAGGGGAAAAGAAAGAGAGATAGAGAAAGGGAGAGAACGAGACAGAGAGAGAGTGAGAAAGAGAGACAGAGAGAGAAAGAGAAAGAAAGAGAGATAGAGACAGGGAGAGAGAGAGAGGGGGGGAGAGAGAGAGGGAGTGAGACAGAGAGAAAGAACGAAAGGGAGAGAGGGAGAAATGGAGAGAGAGAGAGACAGAAAAATATAGAAAGAACTTGCATTTCTATTGTGTCTTTCATGACCTCAGGAAGCCCCAAAGCGCTTTACAGCCAATGAAGTACTTTTTTGAAGTGTAGTCACTGTTGTAATGTAGGAAACACGGCAGCCGATTTGGGCACAGCAAGATCCCACGAACAGCAATGTGATAATGATCAGATCATCTGTGTTTTTAGTGGTGTTGGTTGAGGGATAAATATTGTCCCCAGGACACCGGGGAGAACTCCCCCCTGCTCTTCTTCCAATAGTGGCCGTGGGATCTTTTACGTCCACCTGAGAGGGGCAGACGGGGCCTCGGTTTAACGTCTCATCCGAAAGACAGCACCTCCGACAGTGGGGGAGACAGGCTTCTGGGGAGACGCCTCTCTGGTGTCACCGAGCGGGAGACAGGCTGCTGAGCAGACGTCTGTCTGGTGTCACTGAGCAGGAGACAGGCTGCTGAGCAGACGTCTGTCTGGTGTCACTGAGCAGGAGACAGGCTGCTGAGCAGACGTCTCTCTGGTGTCACTGAGCAGGAGACAGGCTGCTGAGCAGACGTCTCTCTGGTGTCACTGAGCAGGAGACAGGCTGCTGAGCAGACTTCTCTCTGGTGTCACTGAGCTGGAGGCAGGCTGCTGAGCAGATATACGCCTGGTGTCACTGAGCAGGAGACAGGCTGCTGAGCAGACGTTTGTCTGGTGTCACTGAGCTGGAGACAGGCTGCTGAGCAGACATCTGTCTGGTGCCGCTATGCGGGAGACAGGCTGCTGAGCAGACATCTGTCTGGTGCCGCTATGCGGGAGGCTGGCTGCTGAGCAGACGTTTGTCTGGTGTCACTGAGCGGGAGACAGGCTGCTGAGCAGAGGTCTGTCTGGTGTCACTGTACGGGAGACAGGCTGCTGAGCAGACGTCTGTCTGGTGTCACTGAACGGGAGACAGGCTGCTGAGCAGACGTCTGTCTGGTGCCACTGAACGGGAGACAGGCTGCTGAGCAGGCATCTGTTTGGTGCCACTGAACGGGAGACAGGCTGCTGAGCAGGCATCTGTTTGGTGCCACTGAACGGGAGACAGGCTGCTGAGCAGACGTCTGTCTGGTGCCACTGAACGGGAGACAGGCTGCTGAGCAGGCATCTGTTTGGTGCCATTTTGCGGGAGACAGGCTGCTGAGCAGACGTTTGTCTGGTGTCACTATGCGGGAGACAGGCTGCTGAGCAGACGTTTGTCTGGTGTCACTGAGCGGGAGACAGATTGCTGAGCAGACGTCTGTCTGGTATCACCGACTGGGAGACAGGCTGCTAGGCAGACGTCTGTCTGGTGTCACTGTACGGGAGACAGTCTGCTGCACAGACGTCTGTCTGGTGCCGCTATGCGGGAGACAGGCTGCTAGGCAGACGTCTGTCTGGTGTCACTGAGCGGGAGACAGATTGCTGGGCAGAGGTCTGTCTGGTGTCACTGAGCGGGAGACAGATTGCTGAGCAGACGTCTGTCTGGTATCACTGAGGGGGCTCGTACCTCGTACAGATTCTCATTCTCCTCTTTGTAACGCTGGATTTTCTCTCTCAAGCTTTTCTGCGATTTCTGTTCGAAAATAAAAACACAAATGATCCAATTACTGAGCCCGAGATATCGAAGGACCAGACACACACGGGACGACGTTACTCCTCTGTGTTTACATCCCCTGTCCCGAATATTATTTCACCAGAAAACGGTTTGAATTGAAAACAAATTGGGTAAAAATTCTCCTCATCAAAGTGAAGGAAGTTAATGCAGGGAATAAATACCCACTGTCCCATCAAACACCCCCAGGGCAGGTACAGGGGGTTAGATACAGAGTAAAGCTCCCTCTACACTGTCCCATCAAACACTCCCAGGGCAGGTACAGGGTTAGATACAGAGTAAAGCTCCCTCTACACTGTCCCATCAAACACTCCCAGGGCAGGTACAGGGGGTTAGATACAGAGTAAAGCTCCCTCTACACTGTCCCATCAAACACTCCCAGGGCAGGTACAGGGGGTTAGATACAGAGTAAAGCTCCCTCTACAATGTCCCATCAAACACTCCCAGGGCAGGTACAGGGGGTTAGATACAGAGTAAAGCTCCCTCTACACTGTCCCATCAAACACTCCCAGGGCAGGTACAGGGTTAGATACAGAGTAAAGCTCCCTCTACACTGTCCCATCAAACACTCCCAGGGCAGGTACAGGGGGTTAGATACAGAGTAAAGCTCCCTCTACAATGTCCCATCAAACACTCCCAGGGCAGGTACAGGGGGTTAGATACAGAGTAAAGCTCCCTCTACACTGTCCCATCAAACACTCCCAGGGCAGGTACAGGGGGTTAGATACAGAGTAAAGCTCCCTCTACACTGTCCCATCAAACACCCCCAGGGCAGGTACAGGGGGTTAGATACAGAGTAAAGCTCCCTCTACACTGTCCCATCAAACACTCCCAGGGCAGGTACAGGGGGTTAGATACAGAGTAAAGCTCCCTCTACACTGTCCCATCAAACACTCCCAGGGCAGGTACAGGGGGTTAGATACAGAGTAAAGCTCCCTCTACACTGTCCCATCAAACACTCCCAGGGCAGGTACAGGGGGTTAGATACAGAGTAAAGCTCCCTCTACACTGTCCCATCAAACACTCCCAGGGCAGGTACAGGGGGTTAGATACAGAGTAAAGCTCCCTCTACACTGTCCCATCAAACACTCCCAGGGCAGGTACAGGGGGTTAGATACAGAGCAGGGCTCCCTCTACACTGTCCCATCAAACACTCCCAGGGCAGGTACAGGGGGTTAGATACAGAGCAAGGCTCCCTCTACACTGTCCCATCAAACACTCCCAGGTCAGGTACAGACCGGGTTAGATACAGAGTAAAGCTCCCTCTACACTGTCCCATCAAACACTCCCAGGGCAGGTACAGGGGGTGAGATACAGAGTAAAGCTCCCTCTACACTGTCCCATCAAACACTCCCAGGGTAGATACAGGGGGTGAGATACAGAGTAAAGCTCCCTCTGCACTGTCCCATCAAACACTCCCAGGGCAGGTACAGCACGGGTTAGATACAGAGTAAAGCTCCCTCTACACTGTCCCATCAAACACTCCCAGGGCAGGTACAGGGGGTTAGATACAGAGTGAAGCTCCCTCTACACTGTCCCATCAAACACTCCCAGGACAGGTACAGGGGGTTAGATACAGAGTAAAGCTCCCTCTACACTGCCCCATCAAACACTCCCAGGGCAGGTACAGGGTTAGATACAGAGTAAAGCTCCCTCTACACTGTCCCGTCAAACACTCCCAGGGCAGGTACAGCACGGGTTAGATACAGAGTAAAGCTCCCTCTACACTGCCCCATCAAACACTCCCAGGGCAGGTACAGGGTTAGATACAGAGTAAAGCTCCCTCTACACTGTCCCATCAAACACTCCCAGGGCAGGTACAGGGTTAGATACAGAGTAAAGCTCCCTCTACACTGTCCCATCAAACACTCCCAGGGCAGGTACAGGGGGTTAGATACAGAGTAAAGCTCCTTCTACACTGTCCCATCAAACACTCCCAGGGCAGGTACAGGGGGTTAGATACAGAGTAAAGCTCCCTCTACACTGTCCCATCAAACACTCCCAGGGCAGGTACAGCAGTGAGGAGGCCGGGGATGGAACCTGAGCCTCTCCTGCTCTGTGCGGGGGCCTCAGTACCACAGGGAGCAGGGCACTTACCCACTGAGCCATGGAGGGGGTTCAGGGGGTGGGGGGGTTACTAACACCGGAATATTTGTTACCCCCACTTCTTTGTGTCTTTGCAGGGTCACCAAACCCTGTGCGAAAGGCGTCTCTCACCTCCCGGAGCAGAATCGTCCCGGGGATCATGACGCAGACGATGAGTAAGATCCCCTCCACCATCAGGATAATGTTCTTCATTGAGTCCTCGATGTCGAAGAGTTTGGGATACTGTTTGCCTGGACCGCAGACGGGAGGAAAGGACGGAGTGTTAGATGGGAGATTCCAGTGATGACGAGGAACGTAGAGCAGGAAATAATAAACTCCCCACTGGCCGTAAACACTCCCAAACCCCAATCACCTGTCGGTGAAGACTCTTCCAACCTTTCCTGACAGTCCTGAATGGGACACAATGGGCCCACTAGTTGATCCATGTCTCATCTCTTGGCTTCTAACCTCTCTCCCTTATCGCTATCGCTCCCCTGGTCTTCCCTCTCTCCTCCCTTCCAAGCTCCAAATCCCCCCACCGTCCCACAAACTCTACCTCCTCCCTGTGTTGAAATCGAGACTCATTGCCCGATCTCCTCCTCCAACTCATTCATTCACCCCAAAACTGTGGGAGTCCTCGCCTCACCTCGCTCGATCTACCCTTCCTCCCCGCCTCCCCTCCTCTTTCTCTCCTCTCCCTCCTCCCCTCCTCCTCCTCCCTTCTTCGTCCTCCACCTCCTCCACCTTCTCCACCTCCTCCTTCTCCACCTCCTCCTCCTCCTCCTCCACCTCCTCCTCCTCCACCTCCTCCATCATCTCCTCCATCTCCTCCTCCTCCTCCACCTCCACCTCCTCCACGTCCTCCATCATCTCCTCCATCATGAATTTAGATTTGAGGTTAGGATCAGATCAGCCATGATCTTATTGAATGGCGGAGCAGGCTCGAAGGGCCGATTGGCCTACTCCTGCTCCTATTTCTCATGTTCTTATGTTCTTATCTCCTCCTCCTCCAGCTCCACCTCCCCTCTTCCCCACCTCCTCCTCCTCCTCCAATCCACCAAAGATTTTGGCCCCCGATTTTCTTGATCCAACTTAATGTGGAAATTAAGCTGAAATTTGCACTCGTTTTTACGCTGATCTCATCATGCTGTAACATAAAAATTAGTGTAAACAATCTGAAATCAGCTAAAACAATCAGAAATCAGTGTAAACAATCAGAAATCAGCTAAAACAATCAGAAATCAGTGTAAACAATCAGAAATCACCAGAAACAACCAGAAATCAGTGTAAACAATCAGAAATCAATGTAAACAAGTGGAAATCAGCAAAAACAATCATAAATCAATTTGAACAATCACAAATCAGTGTAAAGAATCAGAAATCAGCATAAGCAAGCAAAAGTCTGTGTGAACAATCCTAAATCGCCTAAACATCGTAAATCAGTGTGAACAATCAGAAATCAGTGTAACCGGAAGAAATCAGCGTAAATAACCAGAAATCAGTGTGAACAATTGTAAATCAGTGTAAACAATCAAAAGTCAGTGTAACCAGAAGAAATCAGTGTAAGCAAGCAGAAATCAGCTAAAACAATCAAAAATCAATGTAAACAATCAGAAAACAGTGTACAAAATCAGTGTGAACAAGCAAAAGGCTGTGTGAACAATCCTAAATCAGCCTAAACATCATAAATCAGCGTAAACAAGCAGAAATCAGCCTAATCAGAAATCAGCCTAAACATCGTAAGTCAGTGTACGCAATCGTAAATCAGTGTAAACAATCAGAAATCAGCGAAAACAAACAGAACTCAGTGTAAACAATCAGAAATCAGTGTAAACAATTGAAAATCAGCGTGAACAATCAGGGCCCGAGGAAAGGGCGGCCATCTTCTTTCTTCGTGTATGAAAATTAAAGTTTGAAGCCATCAAACCGATATTCACGCACGTTAAGCACAGAGGCCTGGAACTTCCTCCGTGGGCCCAACTGAGGGTTGCACCCAAAAGCTGAACCCCCTTCCCTGCCCGTACCCCTGCCCACACCCCCCCCCCCACATGTTACCCCGCCTGTTATCCTATTCCCGCACCCATTCCCTTGCCCGTCCTCTGCCATTCCCCCCCCCACCCGTTACCCTGCCTGATACCCCGCCCGATACCCCGCCCGTTCCCCCGCCAGTCCCCCGCCCCTTCCCCCACCCGTTCCCCGCCCCTTCCGCTGCCCGTCCCGCCACCCATTCCTCCGATAAGTTACGCCTCAAACTCCCTCCCAATCTCATTGGAATTGGCCTGAACTTAGAACAGGCGTAAATCAGCACAAACGATCGGGGCCCGAGGGAAACGTGAATCCCAGACCAGAAAATTATCGTCTTTAATATCCGGGCGGAGGGGGCGGAGGAACTTTAGGCGTATTGCGGTCACGTGCGTAACTCACTCCCGCCCAGAATTTCTCCTGGAGAAGGAACAGTTTGCAGGTCTATGGGGAAAGAGCAGGGCGGGAGTGGGACCAATTGGACAGCTCTTTCGAAGAGCCAGCACGGGCAGGATGGGCCGAATTGCCCCCTGCTGCGCCGCGCGATTCCATGCTGCTGCAATTCCGCCATCTTTTAACCCCGCGTGTCCCACCGTCGCGCCCAGATCGCGCATTTGCTTTGGGCGCGAATACGCGGGGAATTTCAGGCCGTGAACCTGAAGCTCCTTGATCTTTTAACATCACTCATTCCGATGCCGTTAAACCGCGTTCAAGGGCACAGTGATGCTGGCAGTTAAACAAAGCTCTGCTCAGACCCCATCTGGAGACACTGCGTTCAGTTCTGGGCACCGCACCTCAGGAAGGATATATTGGCCTTGGAGGGGGTGCAGGGCAGATTCACCAGAATGATACTGGGGCTAAAAGGGTTAAATTATGAGGCCAGGTTGCACAGACTGGGCTTGTATTCCCTCGAGTGTAGAAGATTAAGGGGTGATCTAATTGAGGTGTTTAAGATGATTAAAGGATTTGATAGGGTAGATAGAGAGAAACTATTTCCTCTGGTGGGGGGAGTCCAGAACAAGGGGGCAGAACCTTAAAATTAGAGCCAGGCCGTTCAGGGGTGATGTCAGGAAGCACTTCTTCACACAAAGGGGAGTGGGAATCTGGAACTCTCTCCCCCAAAAAGCTGTTGAGGCCGGGGGTCAATTGAAAACTTCAAAACTGAGATTGATCGATTTTTGTTGGGTGAGGGGATTAAAGGTTACGGAACCAAGGCGAGTAATTGGAGTTAAGATCCAGATAAGCCGTGATCTAATTGAAAGGCGGAACAGGGTCGAGGGGCTGAACGGCCTCCTCTTGTTCCTATATTCCCATGTGAGGAGAAATATAAAAAGAAGAATTACTTGAAAATAAGAAACCCCAGATCAAAACACAGGAAATAAAACCTCGGGTTGTGCAGGGGCTGCAGGTTCCGGGTGTAAATTCTGAACGGGTGCAAATGCAGGAAGCCCGCGTTCTCTGCTCGTTTGCGTTGCGGGAAAGGGGGCGGAGCTACGTCAAGGAGCGGGAGAGGAAGATGGAGGGCACTCGAGCGTGGAAACGGGCGTGAGTCACTCGCGCACGATCGGCGGTGCGGGAGGTCGGCCTTGCGCTGACCTCACGCCGAAAGATGCGAGGACGTTGGAGGCCATTAAAAAAAAATCAAGCTTGGCGTCAACTGATTGCTGCTCCCTGATTGGCCTCATCGTCCCTCTTACTCTTGTCAAATTGGGGAGGTTGGTTCCCCTTGACCCCCGTTGACCCCCCCCGCCCCGGTGTCTCAACCCAACCATTGACCTACTTACTGTAGACCCGGACTCCGATGTCACAAGAGATGTCATTGGTCCTCGCGTTCCGACAGCGGTAAATTCCCACGTCGCTCACCTCCACCTTCTGCAGGGTCAGCTGGCCACCCGTTGAGTTCAGAGGTCGCCAGGTGGAGTTGTTGTAGGACCTCTTCTCCCACACCACGCCCTCCCCGGGCTCGAGGCGACACGGCAGCTGGAATGGCTTCCCGATCTCAGCCCGCACGGAAGGTTCCGGAACCTTCACGGTCCCCACTGTAACTAAAAACAGTGTGCGACATCGCTACCAAACACAGGCATAGAGTCATGGAATGGTACAGCACAGGAGGAGGCCATTCAGCCCATCATGCCTGTGCCGGCTCTTTGAAAGAGCGATCCAATTAGTCCCGTTCCCCCTGCTCTCTCCCCCTAGCCCTGCAAATTTTTCCCCTTCAAATATTTATCCAATTCCCTTTTGAAAGTTATTATTGAATCTGCTTCCACCGCCCTTTCAGGCAGCGCATTCCAGATCAGAACAACTCGCTGCGTAAAAAAAATGTTTCCTCATCTCCCCCTCTGGCTCTTTTGCCAATCACCTTAAATCTGTGTCCTCTGGTTACTGACCCTCCTGCCACTGGAAACAGTTTCTCCTTATTTACTCTGTCAAAACCCATCGTAATTTTGAACACCTCTATCAAATCTCCCCTTAACCTTCTCTGCTCTAAGGAGAACAATCCCAGCTTCTCCAGTCTCTCCACATAACTGAAGTCCCTCATCCCTGGGACCATTCTGGTAAATCTCCTCCGCACCCTCTCCAAGGCCTTGACATCCTTCCTAAAGTGCGGTGCCCAGAATTGGACACAATACTCCAGCTGAGGCCCAACCAGTGTTTTATAAAGGTTTAGCATAACTTCCTTGCTTTTGTACTCTCTGCCTCTATTAATAAAGCCCAGGATCCCATATGCTTTTTTAACAGCCTTCTCAACCTGTCCTGCCACCTTCAAAGATTTGTGTACATAAACCCCCAGGTCTCTCTGTTCCTGTAACCCCTTTAAAATTGCACCATTTAGTTTATATTGCCTCTCCTCATTCTTCCTACCAAAATGCATCACTTCACACTTCTCTGCGTTAAATTTCATCTGCCATGTGTCTGCCCATTTCACCAGTCTGTCTCTGTCCTCACTCTTTACAACATTTCCGAATATTGAATCATCTGCAAACTATAAAATGATGCCCTCCATACCCAAGTCCAGGTTATTAATAAATATCAAAAAGAGCAGTGGTCCCAGCACCGACCCCTGGGGAACACTACTGTACACTTCCCTCTGATAAACAACCATTCATCACTACTCTCTGCTTTCTGTCTCTTAGCCAATTTCATATACACACAGCAACTGCCCCTTTAGTCCCATGGGCTTTAATTTTTCGAACAAGTCTATTATGTGGTACTTTATCAAATGCCTTTTGAAAGTCTAATCACACAGCACGGGTTAGATACAGAGTAAAGCTCCCTCTACACTGTCCCATCAAACACTCCCAGGGCAGGTACAGGGGGTTAGATACAGAGTAAAGCTCCCTCTACACTGTCCCATCAAACACTCCCAGGGCAGGTACAGGGGGTTAGATACAGAGTAAAGCTCCCTCTACACTGTCCCATCAAACACTCCCAGGGCAGGTACAGGGGGTTAGATACAGAGTAAAGCTCCCTCTACACTGTCCCATCAAACACTCCCAGGGCAGGTACAGGGGGTTAGATACAGAGTAAAGCTCCCTCTACACTGTCCCGTCAAACGTAGCAGACACGATGTACACAGGAAGATCCCACAAACTGTACTGACAGATTTCACCAGTTTTTTCGTGATGCTGTTTGAAGGATTAATATTGTCCCAGGACACTGGGGAGAACTCCCCCTGCACATCTTCGAATAGCGGCTGAGGAATCTTAAACATCCGCCTGAGAGGGCAGACGGGGGCTCGGTTTAACGTCTCATCCGAAAGACACCGGGAGTGTCGGCCTGCGTTCTGTGCTCAACTCTCTGAATGGCCCGAATGGCACTGAATCTCCGACACTGGGAGAGAGCACTGCAGGCAGGAGGAGCAATAACTGAATCCCTGACACTGGGAGAGAGCACTGCAGGCAGGAGGAGCGATGATTGAATCCCTGACACTGGGAGAGAGCACTGTAGGCAGGAGGAGCAATAACTGAATCTCCGACACTGGGAGAGAGCACTGCAGGCAGGAGGAGCGATGATTGAATCCCTGACACTGGGAGAGCACTGCAGGCAGGAGGAGCAATGATTGAATCCCTGACACTGGGAGAGAGCACTGCAGGCAGGAGGAGCGATGATTGAATCCCTGACACTGGGAGAGAGCACTGCAGGCAGGAGGAGCGATGATTGAATCCCTGACACTGGGAGAGAGCACTGCAGGCAGGAGGAGCGATGATTGAATCCCTGACACTGGGAGAGAGCACTGCAGGCAGGAGGAGCGATGATTGAATCCCTGACACTGGGAGAGAGCACTGCAGGCAGGAGGAGCAATGATTGAATCCCTGACACTGGGAGAGAGCACTGCAGGCAGGAGGAGCGATGATTGAATCCCTGACACTGGGAGAGAGCACTGCAGGCAGGAGGAGCGATAACTGAATCTCCGACACTGGGAGAGAGCACTGCAGGCAGGAGGAGCGATGATTGAATCCCTGACACTGGGCTCGAGTCTCTGGAGAGGGGCTCGAACCCACGACCTTCTGACTCAGGGGCCAGAGAATCTACCACTGAGGCAACTCGACCGAGCGACCAGTTCAGATCGCAGCCTGACCGTACTGAGCAGTTTCAGGTCCTCTTTCGGAGCAGGTGTCCGTCTGTATCAGCCTCACAATCTTGGCTCTCATTCAAAGCAGACCCTCCGCTCGGCCCCCAAGGGACCAATGGGTAATGATGGCTGGAGATGTGGGACTGAGTTGTAGCCACTCGCAGTGTCCGTGGGTCGATGCCTGGTCTGTGCTCAGTATCTCTGGGCCAAGGAGGGGGACAATCACTCGTGGTTCTCATTGCTGGTCACTGACATGCGGACTCTTGCTGGCAAGTCTGTATGTGTTTGTGGGGGTGCGTGTGTGCCTGCGTGTGTCTGTGCGAATGTGTGTGTGTGTGGGTGGGCGTGGGTATGCGCGTGTGTGAGCACGTGCGTCTGTTTGTGTAAGTGAGTGGGTGTGTGTCTGTGCATTTTGTCTGTGCGTGTGCGTGTGAGCGTGTGTGTGTGGGCGTAAGTGTGTGCGTGTAGGTGTGAATGCGCCTCTGTGTGTGTGTCTGTGATTATGTGAGGTGTGTGTGTGTTAGAGTATGTGTGCACGTGTCTGTGCACGTGTGTTTGTGTTCATGTTTGTGTGTTTGAGTGTGTGTGTGCGCTAGTGTGTGTATGCGTGTGCCTGTGTGTGTGTTTGTGCGTGTGTGTGTGCATGTGTGCCTGTGTGTATGTATGTGCATGTGTGCACATATGTTTGTGTGTGCATGTACAAGCAAATGTTTGTAAGTGTTTGTGCGTGTGTGTGCATGTTTGTGTGTTTGTGTGGGAGTGTGTGTATGCATGTGCCTGCATATGTGTGCATATGCTTATGTGTGTTGTGTGTGCGTTCATGTGTGTATGTGTGTGCCTGCGTGTGTGTATATGTGTATTTGTGCATGTCTATGTAAATGTGTGCATGTGTGTTTGTGTGTGTGCGTGTGTGTCTGTGTGTATGTATGTGCATGTGTGTTTGTGTGTGTACATGTGTGTCCGTGTGTATGTATGTGCATGTGTGTTTGTGTGTGTGTGTCTGTGTGTATGTATGTGCATGTGTTTGTGCGCATGTGTGTGTTTGTGTGTGTTTGTGCATGTGTGTGCGTGTTTGTGTGCGTGTTTGTGCGTGTGTTCGTGTTTGTGTTTGTGTGCGTGTTTGTGCGTGTGTGCATGTTCATGGGGGCTTATCTCCCACCTGAAACTAGCTGTAATTCCCCCTCCTCCTCAGCACCCCTGCCCCCCTCCCCCATTGGGCAATTGAGAGAGCTCAGGGTTGCCATCTCTCCCAGTCAGATTCTCCGTCTCACCGACACCCACCTCTCACACTCACTGCGTGTTCACACTTGCCCCCACACCGAATTCTCTCCAACAAATCCACCGACCCAAACACATCGGAGCTGGAGCAGGTCCACAGGTGCGGAGCCGGTGTCCGTGAGACGCCCTCTCACAGACAGTGCTCTTTATAGACGGCAGGAGCCTGGGTCCTTATCTCTGTCACAAACCTTTCACTTCCCCTTCTGTGGTTCTCAAACCCTCGTCCCTGATAGTCCAGCTCAGCGCTGATCCAGATTGGGCCTCACAAGATATAACCAACAGTTCAGTGTTCCCCAACTCTCTCCATAACCCTCAATCCCACCTACCCACCTCTCCCCATATCCCTCAATCCCACCTACCCACCTTCTCCCCATATCCCTCAATCCCACCTACCCACCTCTCTCCATAACCCTCAATCCCACCTACCCTCCTCTCCCCATATCCCTCAATCCCACCTACCCACCTTCTCCCCATATCCCTCAATCCCACATACCCACCTCTCCCCATATCCCTCAATCCCACCTACCCACCTCTCTCCATAACCCTCAATCCCACCTACCCACCTCTCCCCATATCCCTCAATCCCACCTACCCACCTCTCCCCATATCCCTCAATCCCACCTACCCACCTCTCCCCATATCCCTCAATCCCACCTACCCACCTTCTCCCCATATCCCTCAATCCCATCTACCCACCTCTCCCCATATCCCTCAATCCCACCTACCCACCTCTCCCCATATCCCTCAATCCCACCTACCCACCTTCTCCCCATATCCCTCAATCCCACCTACCCACCTTCTCCCCATATCCCTCAATCCCACCTACCCACCTCTCCCCATATCCCTCAATCCCACCTACCCACCTCTCCCCATATCCCTCAATCCCACCTACCCACCTTCTCCCCATATCCCTCAATCCCACCTACCCACCTCTCCCCATATCCCTCAATCCCGCCTACCCACCTTCTCCCCATATCCCCCAATCCCACCTACCCACCTCTCCCCATATCCCTCAATCCCACCTACCCACCTCTCCCCATATCCCTCAATCCCGCCTACCCACCTTCTCCCCATATCCCCCAATCCCACCTACCCACCTCTCCCCATATCCCTCAATCCCACCTACCCACCTCTCCCCATATCCCTCAATCCCACCTACCCACCTTCTCCCCATATCCCTCAATCCCACCTACCCACCTTCTCCCCATATCCCTGAACTCCCCGCCCAGTGGGCCACACAGATCAGGAAGGCCACAGATTCCCCCCGGCACCGCCCCCTCCCCCAGCCCATGCTGAACTCACCTGGGAGGCACCAATTGGCATCACTTCAGTGTCCCTGGGCTGGGGGCGGGTAAACTCCAGCCGCTGACCCTGTTCCCCAGTGCAGCAAAACCCTGATGGAAAGCGCGAGCTTTGGGCGAGGAGTGGATCAGGCTGCAGTGTGATGCACCCTGTGGTCGAATATCCCACCGATATTCCTCGTCTCTCACACATAACGTATGGGCCATCGCCGTCACTACGATATACCCGGCCGCTAACGAGCGCGTGACGGTGTCCGGCAGGTGGGACGGCCCCTCTGTGCGGGGGAGGGGCAGCTGCCATCTCAGCATCGCAAGCAAGACTTTTCTGAACACGTCTCAGTGAGAAAAACAACAATCGAGGGGGGGAGCAGGGTGGGGGGAGCAGGGTGGGGGGGAGGTGGAGAGCGGGGGGGGGGAGCAGGGTGGGGGGAGGCGGAGAGCGGGGAGGGGGGGAGCAGGGTGGGGGGGAGGCGGGGAGCGGGGAGCAGGGTGGGGGGAGGCGGAGAGCGGGGAGGGGGGGAGCAGGGTGGGGGAGGCGGAGAGCGGGGAGGGGGGGAGCAGGGTGGGGGGAGGCGGAGAGCGGGGAGCAGGGTGGGGGGAGGCGGAGAGCGGGGAGCAGGGTGGGGGAGGCGGAGAGCGGGGAGGGGGGGAGCAGGGTGGGGGGAGGCGGAGAGCGGGGAGGGGGGGAGCAGGGTGGGGGGAGGCGGAGAGCGGGGAGGCGGGGTGCGGAGGGGGGGCACAATTCAAGAGACCACAGACCCTCTCCCCCCACCAGACCATCGCACAAATATCCATTCAATTCCAGTCAACAAAATGGCCGGCGAGGGAAGGGTCAGACTCTCAGGATAAAAGCACCGAAAAGGAAGATATTTGTCACAGGCCCTCACTCCCCTTTAAATAAACACAGGCCGTCACTCCCCTTTAAATAAACACAGGCCGTCACTCCCCTTTAAATAAACACAGGCCGTCACTCCCCTTTAAATAAACACAGGCCGTCACTCCCCTTTAAATAAACACAGGCCCTCACTCCCCTTTAAATAAACACAGGCCCTCACTCCCCTTTAAATAAACACAGGCCGTCACTCCCCTTTAAATAAACACAGGCCGTCACTCCCCTTTAAATAAACACAGGCCGTCACTCCCCTTTAAATAAACACAGGCCCTCACTCCCCTTTAAATAAACACAGGCCCTCACTCCCCTTTAAATAAACACAGGCCGTCACTCCCCTTTAAATAAACACAGGCCGTCACTCCCCTTTAAATAAACACAGGCCGTCACTCCCCTTTAAATAAACACAGGCCCTCACTCCCCTTTAAATAAACACAGGCCGTCACTCCCCTTTAAATAAACACAGGCCCTCACTCCCCTTTAAATAAACACAGGCCATCACTCCCCTTTAAATAAACACAGGCCGTCACTCCCCTTTAAATAAACACAGGCCCTCACTCCCCTTTAAATAAACACAGGCCGTCACTCCCCTTTAAATAAACACAGGCCGTCACTCCCCTTTAAATAAACACAGGCCATCACTCCTGTTTAATGGCCTTGTTAACCTGCGGAAGGAGGCGACGATGTTGTGATGAGGGAGTGATGGTCGAGTGGGGTAACCTTGGTCCCCTCACTCTGGGCTTTCTTATTTGATGGAGGGATTGAAGGGGTAAAGGGGGGTTAAGGCAGCTGATTGGGAGACGTGGTCAGCCTGGGAACAATGATTGGGGCAAGAAACAGGAAGAGCTGGAGGAGAGAACGCCTCAATTTTAAAATTCTCATCCTTGTGTTCAAATCCCTCCATGGCCCTCGCCCCCCTCCCTATCTCTGTAACTTCCTCCAGTCCTCCAACCCTCCGAGATCTCTGCGCTCCTCCAATTCTGGCCTCTTGCTCATCCCCGATTTTAATCGCTCCACCATTGGCGGCCGTGCCTTCAGCTGCCTGGGCCCTAAGCTCTGGAATTCCCTCCCTAAACCTCTCCGCCTCTCTCTCCTCCTTTAAGACCCTCCTTAAAACCTCCCTCTTTGACCAAGCTTTTGGTCACCTGTCCTAATATCTCCTTATGTGGCTCGGTGTCAAATTTTGTTTGATAATCGCTCCTGTGAAGCGCCTTGGGACGTTTTACGATGTTAAAGGCGCTGTATAAATGCAATTAGTTGTTGTTAAAACACACAGCGTCTAACCTCGTTCAAAAGGGGAACCCCCGGGGGGCAAAAAACAAGACCATCTCTCCGAGCACCTTCAAAACCTGCAACTCTCGAGCCGGGACATTGAATCTCTGGCCCGTCAGAGATCAGAGCGATTCGCCCCAGGCCCGAGAGAGAAAAATCCTCCCGGAACCGTGCTCCCAGTTCAACCAAAGGATGAAGACCCCTCCCATTGCCGATGGCCCCCCCCTCCCCCGATCCGCCCCCCTCCCCTCCTCCCTCCCGCCACTGCCCCTCCCCCGCACTCACCGTGAACCAGCATCTCCATCACCAGGAGCGTCACGGCCAAGGTTTGGAACGCGGGCTCCACGCCGTTCGCCATCCTCGTGCCACTCTGTGGCGAGGACTGTCGCGGACTGAGCTGGCGGACGCAGCCCCCGTGTCCCGCGTGACTCTCCAGGGCGAGCGAGCGGTCCCCGGGGCGTGCTGGGCCGGATGTTTACCCGTTTCTGGCAGTCGTGCCCTGCTGCCCGTCGCAGATGTTTCTCAACTTCTCCTTTCCTCTATTAATAGAACGAAGCAAAGCCCATGGGACCGACCTCTGACCTCAATCAGTGAGACCGTCCACCCACAGAGTACCTGCCCGGGGAGTGTTTGATGGGACAGTGTAGAGGGAGCTTTACTCTGTATCTAACCCCCTGTACCTGCCCCGGGAGTGTTTGATGGGACAGTGTAGAGGGAGCTTTACTCTGTATCTAACCCCCTGTACCTGCCCTGGGAGTGTTTGATGGGACAGTGTAGAGGGAGCTTTACTCTGTATCTAACCCCCTGTACCTGCCCTGGGAGTGTTTGATGGGACAGTGTAGAGGGAGCTTTACTCTGTATCTAACCCCCTGTACCTGCCCTGGGAGTGTTTGATGGGACAGTGTAGAGGGAGCTTTACTCTGTATCTAACCCCCTGTACCTGCCCTGGGAGTGTTTGATGGGACAGTGTAGAGGGAGCTTTACTCTGTATCTAACCCCCTGTACCTGCCCTGGGAGTGTTTGATGGGACAGTGTAGAGGGAGCTTTACTCTGTACATTTTTTTTATTATTCGTTCATGGGATGTGGGCGTCGCTGGCGAGGCCGGCATTTATTGCCCATCCCTAATTGCCCTCGAGAAGGTGGTGGTGAGCCGCCTTCTTGAACCGCTGCAGTCCGTGTGGTGAAGGTTCTCCCACAGTGCTGTTAGGAAGGGAGTTCCAGGATTTTGACCCAGCGACAATGAAGGAACGGCGATATATTTCCAAGTCGGGATGGTGTGTGACTTGGAGGGGAACGTGCAGGTGGTGTTGTTCCCATGTGCCTGCTGCCCTTGTCCTTCAAGGTAGTAGAGGTCGCGGGTTTGGGAGGTGCTGTCGAAGAAGCCTTGGTGAGTTGCTGCAGTGCATCCTGTGGATGGTACACACTGCAGCCACTGTGCGCCGGTGGTGAAGGGAGTGAATGTTGAGGGTGGTGGATGGGGTGCCAATCAAGCGGGCTGCTTTGTCCTGGATGGTGTCGAGCTTCTTGAGTGTTGTTGGCGCTGCACTCATCCAGGCAAGTGGACAGTATTCCATCACACTCCTGACTTGTGCCTTGTAGATGGTGGAAAGGCTTTGGGGAGTCAGGAGGTGAGTCACTCGCCACAGAATACCCAGCCTCTTATCTGCTCTTGTAGCCATAGTATTTATATGGCTGGTCCAGTTAAGTTTCTGGTCAATGGTGACCCCCAGGATGTTGATGGTGGGGGATTCGGCAATGGTAATGCCTTTGAATGTCAAGGGGAGGTGGTTAGACTCTCTCTTGTTGGAGATGGTCATTGCCTGGCACTTGTCTGGCGCGAATGTTACTTGCCACTTATCAGCCCAAGCCTGGATGTTGTCCAGGTCTTGCTGCATGCGGGCTCGGACTGCTTCATTATTTGAGGGGTTGTGAATGGAACTGAACACTGTGCAGTCATCAGCGAACATCCCCATTACTAACCTTATGATGGAGGGAAGGTCATTGATGAAGCAGCTGAAGATGGTTGAGCCTCGGAGACTGCCCTGCGGAACTCCTGCAGCAATGTCCTGGGGCTGAGATGATTGGCCTCCAACAACCACTACCATCTTCCTTTGTGCTAGGTATGACTCCAGCCACTGGAGAGTTTTCTCCCTGATTCCCATTGACTTCAATTTTAGGAGGGCTCCTTGGTGCCACACTCGGTCAAATGCTGCCTTGATGTCAAGGGCAGTCACTCTCACCTCACCTCTGGAATTCAGCTCTTTTGTCCATGTTTGGACCAAGGCTGTAATGAGGTCTGGAGCCGAGTGGTCCTGGCGGAACCCAAAATGAGCATCGGTGAGCAGGTTATTGGTGAGTAAGTGCCGCTTGATAGCACTGTCGACGACACCTTCCATCACTTTGCTGATGATTGAGAGTAGACTGATGGGGCGGTAATTGGCCGGATTGGATTTGTCCTGCTTTTTGTGGACAGTACATACCTGGGCATTTTCCACATTGTCGGGTAGATGCCAGTGTTGTAGCTGTACTGGAACAGCTTGGCTAGAGGCGCAGCTAGTTCTGGAGCACAAGTCTTCAGCACTACAGCTGGGATGTTGTCGGGGCCCACAGCCTTTGCTGCATCCAGTGCACTCAGCCGTTTCTTGATATCACGTGGAGTGAATCGAATTGGCTGAAGACTGGCTTCTGTGATGGTGGGGATATCGGGAGGAGGCAGAGATGGATCATCCACTCGGCACTTCTGGCTGAAGATGGTTGCAAACGCTTCAGCCTTGTCTTTTGCACTCACGTGCTGGATTCCACCATCATTGAGGATGGGGATGTTTACAGAGCCTCCTCCTCCCATTAGTTGTTTAATTGTCCACCACCATTCACGACTGGATGTGGCAGGACTGCAGAGCTTTGATCTGATCCGTTGGTTGTGGAATCGCTTAGCTCTGTCTATAGCATGTTGCTTCTGCTGTTTAGCATGCATGTAGTCCTGAGTTGTAGCTTCACCAGGTTGGCACCTCATTTTTAGGTACGCCTGGTGCTGCTCCTGGCATGCTCTTCTACACTCCTCATTGAACCAGGGTTGATCCCCTGGCTTGTTGGTAATGGTAGAGTGAGGAATATGCCGGGCCATGAGGTTACAGATTGTGCTGGAATACAATTCTGCTGCTGCTGATGGCCCACAGTGCCTCATGGATGCCCAGTTTTGAGCTGCTCGATCTGTTCTGAATCTATCCCATTTAGCATGGTGGTAGTGCCACACAGCACGTTGGATGGTGTCCTCAGTGCGAAGATGGGACTTCATCTCCACGAGGACTGTGCGGTAACCCATGCTATACCTGCCCTGGGAGTGTTTGATGGGACAGTGTAGAGGGAGCTTTACTCTGTATCTAACCCCCTGTACCTGCCCTGGGAGTGTTTGATTGGACAGTGTAGAAGGAGCTTTACTCTGTGTCTAACCCATGCTGTACCTGCTCTGGGAGTGTTTGATGGGACAGTGTAAAGGGAGCTTTTCTCTATATCTAACCCCCTGTCCCTACCCTTGAAAGGTTTGATGGGACAGTGTAGAGGGAGCTTTACTCTGTATCTGACCTGTGCTGTCCTGGGGCTGAGATGATTGGCCTCCAACAACCACTATCATCTTCCTTTGTGCTCGGTATGACTCCAGCCACTGGAGAGTTTTCCCCCTGATTCCCATTGACTTCAATTTTACTCGGGCTCCTTGGTGCCACTCGGTAAAATGCTGCCTTGATGTCAAGGGCAGTCACTCTCACCTCACCTCTGGAATTCAGCTCTTTTGTCCATGTTTGGACCAAGGCTGTAATGAGGTCTGGAGCCGAGTGGTCCTGGCGGAACCCAAACTGAGCATCGGTGAGCAGGTTATTGGTGAGTAAGTGCCGCTTGATAGCACTGTCGACGACACCTTCCATCACTTTGCTGATGATCGAGAGTAGATTGATGGGGCGGTAATTGGCCGGATTGGATTTGTCCTGCTTTTTGTGGACAGGACATACCTGGGCAATTTTCCACATTGTCGGGTGGATGCCAGTGTTGTAGCTGTACTGGAACAGCTTGGCTAGAGGCGCAGCTAGTTCTGGAGCACAAGTCTTCAGCACTACAGCCGGGATGTTGTCGGGGCCCATTGCCTTTGCTGTATCCAGTGCACTCAGCCGTTTCTTGATATCACGTGGAGTGAATCGAATTGGCTGAAGACTGGCTTCTGTGATGGTGGGGATATCGGGAGGAGGCTGAGATGGATCATCCACTCGGCACTTCTGGCTGAAGATGGTTGCAAATGCTTCAGCCTTGTCTTTTGCACTCACGTGTTGGACCCCGCCATCATTGAGGATGGGGATGTTTACAGAGCCTCCTCCTCCCGTTAGTTGTTTAATAGTCCACCACCATTCACGACTGGATGTGGCAGGACTGAAGTGCTTTGATCTGATCCGTTGGTTGTGGAATCGCTTAGCTCTGTCTATAGCATGTTGCTTCCGCTGTTTAGCATGCATGTAGTCCTGTGTTGTAGCTTCACCAGGTTGGCACCTCATTTTTAGGTACGCCTGGTGCTGCTCCTGGCATGCTCTTCTACACTCCTCATTGAACCAGGGTTAATCCCCTGGCTTGATGGCAATGTTAGAGAGAGGAATATAGAATCATAGATTCATAGAAAGTTACGGCACAGAAGGAGGCCATTCGGCCCATCGTGTCCGTGCCAGCCGAAAATGAGCCATCCAGCTCAATCCCACTTTCCAGCACTTGATCTATATCCCTGTAGGTTACGGCATTTCAAGTGCACATCCAGGTACTTTTTAAATGAGTTGAGGGTTTCTGCCTCTACCACCCTCTCAGGCAGTGAGTTCCAGACCCCCACCACCCTCTGGGTGAAAAAAATTCTCCTCAGCTCCCCTCTAATCCTTCCACCAATCACTTTAAATCTATGCCCCCTGGTTATTGACCTCTCTGCTAAGGGAAATAGGTCCTCCCTATCCACTCTATCTAGGCCCTTCATAATTTTATACACCTCAATTAAATCTCCCCTCAGCCTCCTTTATTCCAAAGAAAACAACCCCAGCCTATCCAATCATTCCTCATAGCTAAAATTCTCCAGTCCTGGCAACATCCTCGTAAATCTCCTCTGTACCCTCTCTAGTGCAATCACATCCTTCCTGTAATGTGGTGACCAGAACTGAATGCAATACTCAAGCTGTGGCCTAACCAATGTTTTATACAGTTCTAGCATAACCTCCCTGCTCTTATATTCTATTCCTCGGCTAATAAAGGAAAGTATCCCATATGCTTTTTTAACCACCTTATCTACCTGTCCTGCTACCTTCAGGGATCTGTGGACATGCACTCCAAGGTCCCTCACTTCCTCGACACCTCTCAGTATCCTCCCATTTATTGTGTACTCCCTTGCCTTGTTTGCCCTCCCCAAATGCAATACCTCACACTTCTCTGGATTGAATTCCATTTGCTGCTTTTCTGCCCACCTGCCCAGTCCATTGATATCTTCCTGCAGTCTACAGCTTTCCTCCCCACTATCAACCACACGGCCAATTTTTGTATCATCTGCAAACTTCTTGATCAAGCCCCCTACATTCAAGTCCAAATCATTAATATATACCCCAAAAAGCAAGGGACCGAGTACTGAGCCTTGTGGAACCCCACTGGAAACAGCCTTCCAGTCACAAAAACACCCGTCGACCATTACCCTTTGCTTCCTGCCACTGAGCCAATTTTGGATCCAACTTGCTACTTTCCCTTGGATTCCATGGGCTTATAATTTTTTGACCAGTCTGCCATGTGGGACTTGGTCAAAAGCCTTGAATAAAATACACTACATCAAACATGTTACCGTCATCGACCCTCCTTGTTACCTCCTCAAAAAAATTCAATCAAGTTTGTCAGACACGACCTTCCCTTAACAAATCCATGCTGACTGTCCTTGATTAATCCGTGCCTTTCTAAATGATGGTTTATGCTGTCCCTCAGAATTGATTCCAATAATTTGCCCACTATCGAGTTTAGACTGACTGGCCTGTAATTACTCGGTCTATCCCTCACTCCCTTTTTAAACAACGGTACAACGTTAGCAGTCCTCCAATCCTCCGGCACCACGTCTGTATCCAGGGAGGATTGGAAAATGACGGTCAGAGCCTCCGCTATTTCCTCCCTTGCTTCTCTTAGCAGCCTGGGATACATTTCATCCGGGCCTGGCGATTTATCTAATTTCAAAGATGCTAAACCCCTTAATACTTCCTCTCTCACTATGTTTATCCCATCCAATATTTCACACTCCTCCTCCTTAACTACAATCTCTGCATTGTCCCCGTCTTTTGTGAAGACAGATGCAAAGTATTCATTTAGAACCATACCCACATCTTCCACCTCTGCACACAGGTTACCTTTTTGGTCTCTAATAGGCCCTACTCTTTCCTTAGTTATCCTCTTGCTCTTTATGTATTTATAAAACATTTTTGGGTTTTGCTTGATTTTACTTGCCAGTATTTTTCATGCCCTCTCTTTGCTTTCCTAATTTCCTTTTTAGTTTCACCCCTGCACTTTCTATACTCCTCTAGGCTTTTTGCAGTATTGAGCTCTCGGTGTCTGACATAATCTTCCCTTTTTTGCCTTATCTTACCCTGTATGCTCCTTGTCATCCAGGGGGCTCTAGATTTGACAGTCCCACCCTTTCTCTTTGTGGGAACATGTTTACTCTGAACCCCTTGAATCTCCCTCTTGAATCTCTCCCACTGCTCCGACACTGATTTACCTTCAAGTAGCTGTTTCCAGTCCACTTTTGCTAAATCACTTCTCAGCTTAGTAAAATTGGCCTTTTCCCAATTGAGAACTTTTACTCCTGGTCTATCTTTGTCCTTTTCCATAACTACGCTAAATCTAACTGAATTATGATCACTACCACCAAAATACTCTCCCACTGATACTCCTTCCACCTGCCCAGTTTCACTCCCTAAAACTAAATCCAGAACTGCCCCTTCTCTTATTGGGCTTGCTACGTACTGGCTAAAAAAGTTCTCCTGAATGCAATTTATGAATTCTGCACCCTCTGTACCGTTCACACTGATTGTATCCCAGTTAATATTTGGGTAGTTGAAATCCCCGACTATTTCTGCCCTATTGTTTTTGCACTTCTCAGAAATTTGCCGACATATTTGCTCCTCCATCTCCCTCTGACTGTTTGGGGGTCTATAGTTCACTCCCAGAAGTGTGACTGCTCCTTTTTTGTTCTTTAGCTCAACCCATATGGCCTCATTTGATGATCCTTCTCACATATCATCCCTCCTCACAGCTGTAATTGTTTCTTTAACCAATATTGTGACCCCCCTCCTTTTATATCCCCCTCTCTATCTCGTCTGAAAACCCTGTAACCAGGAACGTTGAGCTGCCATTCCTGCCCCTCTTTAAGTCATGTTTCAGTAATAGTTAAAATACCAAACTTCCACATGTCTTTCTGTGCCCTCAGCTCATTTGCCTTATTCACTAGACTCCTTACATTGAGCTATACACCATTAATCACTGCCAAACTCCTTTGTTGTCTAGTTTCTAACCCTTGTTTCCTCTGCCTTCCAAACTCACTCACTAATTTTCTGCCTTCCATTTCCAGCTCTGTTTCTCTCCCTTCTAAATCTATGCTCAGATTCCCATCCCCCTGCCAAGCTAGTTTAAACCCTCCCCAACAGCACTAGCAAACCTCCCCGCGAGGATATTGGTCCCGGCCCTGTTGAGGTGCAACCCGTCCGGCTTGTACAGGTCCCACCTCCCACAGAACCGGTCCCAATGTCCCAGGAATCTAAAGCCCTCCCTCCTGCACCATCTCTCCAGCCACGCATTCATCTGCTCTATCCTCCTATTTCTATACTCGCTAGGGCGTGGCACTGGGAGTAACCCGGAGATTACTACCTTTGAGGTCCTGCTTATTAATCTCTTTCCTCACTCCTTAAAATCTGCCTGCAGGACCTCATCCCTCTTTCTACCTATGTTGTTGGTACCGATATGGACCACGACCTCTGGCTGTTCACCCTCTCCCTCCCAGAATGTTCTGCAGCCGCTCAGTGACATCCTTGACCCTGGCACCAGGGAGGCAACATACCATCCTGGAATCACATCTGCGGCCGCAGAAACGCCTGTCTGTTCCCCTAACTATAGAATCCCCTCTCACTATCGCTCTCCTGACCTTCCTCCCCACCCTGTACAGCTAAATGCCGGGCCTTGAGATTACAGATTGTGGCGGAATACAATTCTGCTGCTGCTGATGGCCCACAGCGCCTCATGGATGCCCAGTTTTGAGCTGCTGGATCTGTTCTGAATCTATCCCATTTAGCACGGTGGTAGTGCCACACAACACGTTGGATGGTGTCCTCAGTGTGAAGACGGGATTTCATATCCACGAGGACTGTGCGGTGGTCACTCCTACCAATACTGTCATGGACAGATGCATCTGCGACAGGTAGGTTGGTGAGGACGAGGTCAAATAGGTTATTCCCTCGTGTTGGTTCTCTCACCACCTGCCGCGGACCCAGTCTGGCAGCTATGTCCTTCAGAATTCGGCCAGCTCGGTCAGTAGTAGTACTGCCGAGCCACTCTTGTGATGGACATTGAAGTCCCCCACCCAGAGTACATTCTGTGCCCTTGCTACCCTCAGTGCTTCCTCCAAGTGGTGCTCAACATGGAGGAGGACTGATTCATCAGGTGAGGGAGGGCGGTAGGTGCTAATCAGCAGGAGGTTTCCTTGTCCATGTTTGTCTGGAAGCCATGAGACATCATGGGCTCTGGAGGACTCCCACCTGACTGTATCCCACTGTGCCAACACCTCTGGTGGGTCTGTCCTGCCGGTGGGACAGGACATACCCAGAGATGGTGATGGAAGAGTCTGGGACATTGGCTGAAAGGTATGATTCTGTGAGTATGGCTATGTCAGGCTGTTGCTTGACTAGTCTGTGGGACAGCTCTCCCAACTTTGGGCGCAGTCCCCAGTCCCCAGATGTCATTGAGGAGGACTTTGCAGGGTGGGCTGGGCTGGATGAGCCTTCGTCACGTCCTGATTCGATGGCTAGGTCACAGCCGAGTGGCCCGTCTGCTTTTATTCTTTTGTTCCTTTCTAACAGTTATTGATACGACTGAGTTGTTTTCCAGGCCACGTCAGAGGGCAGTTAAGAGTCAACCACAATGGTGTGGGGGCTGGAGTCGGCAGGTTTCCTTCCCAAAAGGAACCAGTTGGGTTTTTACGACAAAACTACAGCTTCACGGTCACTTTTACTGATAATCGGCTTTTTAAAAAGAAATCTGGGAATAAAGGGCTGGTCATTAGCAAAAGTGGCCTTGGAGCTGTCGGATTATTGCCCCATTCCCTGTATCACACCCCATTCCTTGTATCACACCCCATTCCCTGTATCACACCCCATTCCTTGTATCACACCTCATTCCCTGTATCACACCCCATTCCCTGTATCACACCCCATTCCCTGTATCACACCCATTCCCTGTATCACACCCATTCCCTGTATCACACCCCATTCCCTGTATCACACCCCATTCCCTGTATCACACCCCATTCTCTGTTTCAAACCCCATTCCCTGTATCACACCCATTCCCTGTATCACACCCCATTCCCTGTATCACACCCCATTCCCTGTATCACACCCCATTCCCTGTATCACACCCCATTCCCTGTATCACACCCCATTCTCTGTTTCAAACCCCATTCCCTGTATCACACCGCATTCCCTGTATCACACCCCATTCCCTGTATCACACCCATTCCCTGTATCACACCCATTCCCTGTATCACACCCCATTCCCTGTATCACACCCCATTCCCTGTATCACACCCATTCCCTGTATCACACCCCATTCCCTGTATCACACCCCATTCTCTGTTTCAAACCCCATTCCCTGTATCACACCCCATTCCCTGTATCACACCCCATTCTCTGTTTCAAACCCCATTCCCTGTATCACACCCCATTCCCTGTATCACACCCCATTCTCTGTTTCAAACCCCATTCCCTGTATCACACCCCATTCCCTGTTTCAGACCCCATTCCCTGTATCAGACGCATTCCCCGTATCACACCCCATTCCCTGTATCACACCCCATTCCTTGTATCAGACCCCATTCCCTGTAGCAGACCCCATTCCCTGTAGCAGACCCCATTCCGTGTATCACACACCATTCCCTGTATCACACCCCATTCCTTGTATCAGACCCCATTCCCTGTATCACACCTCATTCCCTGTATCACACCCCATTCCTTGTATCACACCCCATTCCCTGTATCACACCCCATTCCCTGTATCAGACCCCATTCCCTGTATCAGACCCCATTCCCTGTATCACACCCCATTCCCTGTATCAGACCCCATTCCCTGTATCACACCCATTCCCTGTATCACACCCATTCCCTGTATCACACCCCATTCCCTGTATCAGACCCATTCCCCGTATCACACCCCATTCCCTGTATCACACCCCATTCCCTGTTTCAGACCCCATTCCCTGTATCAGACCCATACCCCGTATCACACCCCATTCCCTGTATCAGACCCCATTCCCTGTATCAAACCGATTCCCTGTATCAGACCCCATTACCTGTATCAGACCCCATTCCCTGTAGCAGACCCCATTCCCTGTATCACACCCCATTCCCTGTATCACGCCCCATTCCCTGTATCACACCCCATTCCCTGTTTCAAACCCCATTCCCTGTATCACACCCCATTCCCTGTATCACACCCATTCCCTGTATCACGCCCCATTCCCCGTATCACACCCCATTCCCTGTATCACACCCCATTCCCTGTATCACGCCCCATTCCCTGTATCACACCCCATTCCCTGTTTCAAACCCCATTCCCTGTATCACACCCCATTCCCTGTATCACACCCATTCCCTGTATCACGCCCCATTCCCCGTATCACACCCCATTCCCTGTATCACACCCCATTCCCTGTATCACACCCCATTCCCTGTATCAGACCCATTCCCCGTATCACACCCCATTCCCTGTATCACACCCCATTCCCCGTATCACAACCCATTCCCTGTATCACACCCCATTCCCTGTATCAGGCCCATTCCCTGTATCACACCCCATTCCCTGTTTCAAACCCCATTCCCTGTATCACACCCCATTCCCTGTATCACACCCATTCCCTGTATCACACCCCATTCCCTGTTTCAAACCCCATTCCCTGTATCACACCCCATTCCCTGTATCACACCCATTCCCTGTATCACGCCCCATTCCCCGTATCACACCCCATTCCCTGTATCACACCCCATTCCCTGTATCACACCCATTCCCTGTATCACGCCCCATTCCCCGTATCACACCCCATTCCCTGTATCACACCCCATTCCCTGTATCAGACCCCATTCCCTGTATCACACCCCATTCCCTGTTTCAGACCCCATTACCTGTATCAGACCCCATTCCCTGTATCACACCCCATTCCCCGTATCACACCCCATTCCCTGTATCAGACCCCATTCCCTGTATCACACCCCATTCCCTGTATCAGACCCCATTCCCTGTATCACACCCCATTCCCTGTATCACACCCCATTCCCTATATCATACCCCATTACCTGTATCAGACCCATTCCCCATATCAAACCTCATTCCCTGTATCACACCCCATTCCTTGTATCACACCTCATTCCCTGTATCACACACCATTCCCTGTAGCAGACCCCATTCCCTGTATCACACCCATTCCCTGTATCACACCCCATTCCCTGTATCACACCCATTCCCTGTATCACACCCCATTCCCTGTGGCAGACCCCATTCCCTGTATCACTCCCCATTCCCTGTATCACATCCCATTCCCTATATTAGGCCCATTCCCTGTATCACACCCCATTCCCTGTATCACACCCCATTCCCTGTATCACACCCCATTCCCTGTAGCATACCCCATTCCCTGTATCACACCCATTCCCCATATCAATCCTCATTCCCTGTAGCAGACCCCATTCCTTGTATCACACCTCATTCCCTGTATCACACCCCATTCCCTGTATCACTCCCCATTCCCTGTATCACATCCCATTCCCTATATTAGGCCCATTCACTGGTATCACACCCCATTCCCTGTATCACACCCCATTCCCTGTATCACACCCCATTGCCTGTATCACACCCCATTCCCTGTATCACACCCCATTCCCTGTATCACACCCATTCCCTGTATCACACCCCATTCCCTGTATCAGACCCATTCCCTGTATCACATCCATACTCTGTATCAGACACCATTCCCCGTATCACACCCCATTCCCTGTATCACACCCCATTCACTGTATCAGACCCCATTCCCTGTATCACACCGCATTCCCTGTATCACACCCCATTGCCTGTATCACACCCCATTCACTGAATCACACCCCATTCCCTGTATCAGACCCCATTCCCTGTATCACACCCCATTCCCTGTATCACACCCCATTCCCTGTATCAGACCCCATTCCCTGTATCACACCCCATTCCCCGTATCACACCCCATTCCCTGTATCACACCCCTTTCCCTGTATCACACCCCATTCCCCGTATCACGCCCCATTCCCTGTATCACACCCATTCCCTGTATCACACCGCATTCCCTGTATCACACCCCATTGCCTGTATCACACCCCATTCACTGAATCACACCCCATTCCCTGTATCAGACCCCATTCCCTGTATCACACCCCATTCCCTGTATCACACCCCTTTCCCTGTATCACACCCCATTCCCCGTATCACGCCCCATTCCCTGTATCACACCCATTCCCTGTATCACACCCCATTCACTGAATCACACCCCATTCCCTGTATCAGACCCCATTCCCTGTATCAGACCCCATTCCCTGTATCACACCCCATTCCCTGTATCACACCCCATTCGCTGTATCAGACCCATTCCCCGTATCACGCCCCATTCCCTGTATCACACCCATTCCCTGTATCATGCCCCATTCCCTGTATCACACCCCATTCCCTGTATCACACCCCATTCCCTGTATCACACCCCATTGCCTGTATCACACCCCATTCACTGAATCACACCCCATTCCCTGTATCAGACCCCATTCCCTGTATCACACCCCATTCCCTGTATCACACCCCTTTCCCTGTATCACACCCCATTCACTGAATCACACCCCATTCCCTGTATCAGACCCCATTCCCTGTATCAGACCCCATTCCCTGTATCACACCCCATTCCCTGTATCACACCCCATTCGCTGTATCAGACCCATTCCCCGTATCACGCCCCATTCCCTGTATCACACCCCATTCGCTGTATCAGACCCATTCCCCGTATCACGCCCCATTCCCTGTATCACACCCATTCCCTGTATCATGCCCCATTCCCTGTATCACACCCCATTCCCTGTATCACACCCCATTCCCTGTATCACACCCCATTCGCTGTATCAGGCCCATTCCCTGTATCAGACCCATTCCCTGTATCACGCCCCATTCCCTGTATCACACCCCATTCCCTGTATCGCACCCCATTCCCTGTATCAGACCCCATTCCCTGTATCACACCCCATTCCCTGTATCAGACCCCATTCCCTGAATCACACCCCATTCCCTGTATCACACCCCATTCCCTGTATCACACCCCATTCCCTGTATCAGACCCCATTCCCTGTATCACACCCCATTCCCTGTATCACACCCCATTCCCTGTATCACACCCCATTCACTGCATCAAGCCTTTTTCCCTGTATCCGCCCTCATTGCCTAAATCAGGCCTCATTCCCTGTATCTGATCCCATTCCCTCAATGTATCAGGACCCATACAGTGAGTCAGACCCTTCCCTTCCTATAAATAATAAAAGGGTTGTTAAAGGAAGGGTGGGACCGATTAGGGACAAAAAAGGAGATCGTCTTGTGGAGGCAGAGGGCATGGCTGAGATACTAAATTAATACTTGGCATCAGTCTTCACTAGAGGAAAGAATGCGGCCATTGTAGCAGTAAAGGAGGAGGTCGTAGTGATATTGGAGAGGATAAAAATAGATAAAGAGGAGGGACTTAAAAGATTGGAAGTACTCAAAGTAGAAAAGTCACCTGGTCCAGATGGGATGCATCCTGGGTGACTGAGGGAAGTAAGGGTGGAAATTGCAGAGGCTCTGGCCACAATCTTCCAATCCTCCTTAGATATGGGGACGGTGCCAGAGGATTGCAAATGTTACACCCCTGTTCAAAAAAGGGGAGAGGGATAAACCCGGCAATTACAGGCCAGTCAGTCTAACGTTGGTGATGGGGAAACTTTTAGAAACACTAATCCTGGACAAAATTAATTGGCATTTGGAAAAGTATTGGCTAATAAATGAAAGTCAGCACGGATTTGTTAACGGAAAATTGTGTTTGACTAACTTGATTGAGTTCTTTGATGAAGTAACGGAGAGGGTTGATGAGGGGAGTGCGGTTGATGTGTATATGGACTTTCAAAAGGCATTTGATAAAGTTACGACATATTAGACCTGTTAGCAAAATTGAAGCCCATGGGATTAAAGGGACAGTGTCAGTGTGGATACAAAATTGGCTAAAGGACAGAGGAGTGATGAACGGTTGTTTTTCAGACTGGAGGGAAGTGTACAGTGGTGTCCTCCAGGGGTCAGTATTAGGACCACTGCTCGTTTTGATATATATTAATGACTTAGACTTGGATGTACAGGGCATAATTTCAAAGTTTGCAGATGACATGAAACTTGGAATTGTAGTAAACAATGTGGAGGACAGTAACAGACTTCAGGAGGACATGGGCAGATTGGTGAAATGGGCAGATGAAATTTAACGCAGTGTGAGGTGATGCATTCATAGAATCATAGAAAGTTACAGCACAGAAAGAGGCCATTTGGCCCATCGTGTCCGTGCTGTCTGAAAAAGAGCTATCCAGCTTAATCCCACTTTCCAGCACTTGGTCCGTAGCCCTGTAGGTTACGGCACTTCAAGTGCACATCCAGGTGCTTTTTAAATGAGTTGAGGGTTTCTGCCTCTACCACCCTCTCAGGCAGTGAGTTCCAGACCCCCACCACCCTCTGGATGAAAAAATGTCTCCTCAGCTCCCCTCTAATCCTTCTACCAATTACTTTAAATCCTCTGGTCACTGATCCCTCTGCTAATGGAAATATGTCCTCCATTTTGGTAGGAAGAATGAGGAGAGGCAATATAAACTAAATGGTACAATTTTAAAGGGGGTGCAGGAACAGAGAGACCTGGGGGTGTATGTACACAAATCTTTGAGGGTGGCAGGACAAGTTAAGAAGGCTGTTGAAAAACCATATGGGATCCTGGGCTTTATTACATAAGAACATAAGAACATAAGAAATTGGAGCAGGAGTAGGCCAATCGGCCCCTCGAGCCTGCTCCGCCATTCAATAAGATCATGGCTGATCTGATCCCAACCACAAATCTAAAGAACACAAGAAGTAGGAGCAGGACCCGGCCACACAGCCCCTGGGCCCTCTCCGCCACCCACAGGGCCTTGACCGATCCGAACTCAGCTTCATGTCCAATTTCCTGCCCGCTCCCCATAACCCCTAATTCCCTTTACTTCTAGAAAACTGTCTATTTCTGTTTTAAATTTATCTAATGATGTAGCTTCCACAGCTTCCTGGGGCAGCAAATTCCACAGACCCACCACCCTCTGAGTGAAGAAGTTTCTCCTCATCTCAGTTTTGAAAGAGCAGCCCCTTATTCTAAGATTATGCCCCCTAGTTCTAGTTTCACCCATCTTTGGGAACATCCTTACTGCATCCACCCGATCAAGCCCCTTCACAATCTTATATGTTTCAATAAGATCGCCTCTCATTCTTCTGAACTCCAATGAGTAGAGTCCCAATCTACTCAACCTCTCCTCATATGTCCGCCCCCTCATCCCCGGGATTAACCGAGTGAACCTTCTTTGTACTGCCTCGAGAGCAAGTATGTCTTTTCTTAAGTATGGACACCAAAACTGTATGCAGTATTCCAGGTGCGGTTTCACCAATACCCTATATAACTGCAGCAATACCTCCCTGTTTTTATATTCTATCCCCCTAGCAATAAAAGCCAACATTCCGTTGGCTTTCTTGATCACCTGCTGCACCTGCATACTAACTTTTTGATTTTCTTGCACTAGGACCCCCAGATCCCTTTGTACTGCAGTACTTTCCAGTCTCTCGCCATTAAGAAAATAACTTGCTCTCTGATTTTTCCTGCCAAAGTGCATAACCTCACATTTTCCAATATTATATTGCATCTGCCAAATCTCCGCCCACTCACCCAGCCTGTCTATATCCCCCTGCAGGTTTTTTATGTCCTCCTCACTCTCTACTTTCCCTCCCATCTTTGTATCATCTGCAAATTTTGATATGTTGCACTCGGTCCCCTCCTCCAAATCGTTAATATAGATTGTAAAGAGTTGGGGACCCAGCACCGACCCCTGTGGAACACCACTAGCTACTGGTTGCCAGTCCGAGAATGAACCATTTATCCCAACTCTCTGCTTCCTGTTCGATAACCAATCCTCCACCCATGCCAGAATGTTACCCCCAATCCCGTGATTTTTTATCTTAAGTAATAATCTTTTATGTGGCACCTTGTCGAATGCCTTCTGGAAGTCTAAATACACTATGTCCACTGGTTCCCCTTTATCCACCCTGTACGTTATATCCTCAAAGAACTCAAGCAAATTTGTCAGACATGATTCCCCTTCATAAAGCCATGCTGACTTTGTCCTATTAAATTATGCTTATCTAAATGTTCCGTTACTGTCTCCTTAATAATAGACTCCAAAATTTTACCCACCACAGATGTTAAGCTAACTGGCCTATAATTTCCAGCCTTCTGCCTACTACCCTTTTTAAATAACGGTGTTACATTAGCAGTTTTCCAATCTGCCGGGACCTCTCCTGAGTCCAGGGAATTTTGGAAAACTATCACCAAAGCATCCACAATCCCTACTGCCACTTCCCTCAAGACCCTAGGATGGAAGCCATCAGGTCCAGGGGATTTATCCGCTTTGAGTCCCATTATTTTACTGAGTACCATCTCCTGAGTGATTTTAATCGTATTTAGCTCCTCCCCCCGTAGAGTCCCCTGTTTGTCCAGTGTTGGGATATTCTTAGTGTCCTCTACTGTAAAGACTGAAACAAAATATTTGTTCAGCATTTTTGCCATCTCCATGTTTCCCACCATTAATTTCCCGGTCTCATCCTCTAAGGGACCTACGTTTGCCTTAGCCACCCTTTTTCTTTTGATATAACTATAGAAACTCTTGCTATCTGTTTTTATATTTTTTGCTAATTTCTTTTCATAATCTAACTTCCCTTTCTTAATCAATCCTTTAGTTACTTTTTGCTGTCTTTTGAAGAATTCCCAATCTTCTATCCTCCCACTAAGTTTGGCTACCTTATATGTCCTTGTTTTTAGTCGGATACTATCCTTGATTTCTTTACTTAGCCACGGATGGCTGTCATTTCTTTTACACCCTTTTTTCCTCAGTGGAATATATTTATTTTGAAAGTTGTAAAATAACTCCCTAAATGAACACCACTGCTCATGTACCGTCTTACCCTTTAATCTATTTTCCCAGTCCACTTTAATCAATTCCGCTCTCATACCATCATAGTCTCCTTTATTCAAGCTCAGTACGCTTGTTTGAGAATCAACCTTCTCACCCTCTAATTGGATATGGAATTCAACCATGTTGTGGTCGCTCGTTCCAAGGGGATCCTTAACTAGGACATTATTAATTAATCCTAACTCATTACAGAGGACCAGGTCCAAGGTTGCCTGCCCCCTTGTAGGATCAGTTACATACTGCTCAAGAAATCCATCCCTGATGCACTCAATGAACTCGTCCTCAAGGCTGCTCTGCCCAATTTGATTTGTCCAGTTAATATGATAATTAAAATTCCCCATAATTATAGCTGTTCCCTTATTACATGCCCCGACTATTTCCTGATTAATATTAATAGAGGCATAGAGTACAAAAGCAAGAAAGTTATGCTAAACCTTTATAAAACACTGGTTGGGCCTCAGCTGGAGTATTGTGTCCAATTCTGGGCACCGCACTTTAGGAAGGACGTCAAGGCCTTGGAGAGGGTGCAGAGGAGATTTACAAGAATGGCCCCAGGGATGAGGGACTTCAGTTATGTGGAGAGACTGGAGAAGCTGGGATTGTTCTCCTTAGAGCAGAGAAGGTTAAGGGGAGATTTGATAGAGGTGTTCAAAATCATTTTGTTTTTATATTCCTTCATGGGATGTGGGCGTCGCTGGCAAGGCCGGCATTTATTGCCCATCCCTAGTTGCCCTTGGGAAGGTGGTGGTGAAGGTCATGAGGGGGTTTTGACAGAATAAATAAGGAGAAACTGTTTCCAGTGGCAGAAGGGTTGATAACCACAGGACACAGATTGAAGGTGATCGGCAAAAGAGCCAGAGGGGGAGATGAGGAAACATTTCTTTTACGCAGCGAGTTGTGATGATCTGGAATGCGCTGCCTGAAAGGGCGGGGGAAGCAGATTCAATAATAACTTTCAAAAGGGAATTGGATAAATACTTGAAGGGGAAAAATTTACAGGGCTCTGGGCAAAGAGCAGAAGGAATGGGACTAATTGGACAGCTCTTTCAAAGAGCCAGCACAGGCCCGATGGGCCGAGTGGCCTCCTCCTGAGCTGCATCTCCAAGGGTGCTCTGAAGGCCCCGCCCATCTCTCCTCAGACCCCGCCCCCTCCAATGCGCTGCTTGCCATTGGTTCTCACTCCATTTGACATCACAATGGGCTGCGAGTGCTCGGCGTCAGGCGAGGGGCGGGGCGGGAGGATATTTAAATTAGCAAGCCTTCCCTCCCGGTTCTGATTGGCAGACGTTCAAAGTTGTGGGGGGGGGCGTGGGGCGGGCTTCGGCCCACGTGGCCTCGCGTGTGTATGGCGTGTTCCTGTCCTGATTGGGAGGATGGCGCGTGGGCGGGGCCGGCGCCGTGTGGGCGGGACCGGCGCCGGGTGGGCGTGTCCACTCGCTGATTGACAGCCGGGGGCGGTGATTGGCAGGCCGGGCTGTCAACATCTCAGCGTGAAGATGGCGTCAGGCGGAGCGGAGAGGAGCCCGGGGGAGAGCGGCAGCAAGGCCCAGGGGAGCGGCCCGGCGCCGGCAGGTCGGTACGCGAGAGTGGCGGTTACCAGGGAAACCTGGGGTCAGGGGGGGGGCCTGTTACCAGGGAAACCTGGGATGAAGGGGGCCGGTTACCAGGGAAACCAGGGGTCAGGGGGTCAGTTACCAGGGAAACCTAGGATGAAGGGGGCCGTTTACCAGGGGTCAGGGGGTGAGTTACCAGGGAAACCTGGGATGAAGGGGGCTGGTGACCAGGGAAACCTGGGATGAAGGGGGCTGGTGACCAGGGAAACCAGGGGTCAGGGGGTCAGTTACCAGGGAAACCTAGGATGAAGGGGGCTGGTGACCAGGGAAACCAGGGGTCAGGGGGTCAGTTACCAGGGAAACCTAGGATGAAGGGGGCCGTTTACCAGGGGTCAGGGGGCTGGTGACCAGGGAAACCTGGGATGAAGGGGGCCGGTTACCAGGGAAACCAGGGGTCAGGGGGTCAGTTACCAGGGAAACCTAGGATGAAGGGGGCCGGTTACCAGGGGTCAGGGGGTCAGTTACCAGGGAAACCTGGGATGAAGGGGGCTGGTGACCAGGGAAACCTGGGATGAAGGGGGCCGGTTACCAGGGAAACCAGGGGTCAGGGGGTCAGTTACCAGGGGAACCTGTGATGAAGGGGGCTGGTTACCAGGGGAACCTGGGATGAAGGGGCCCGGTTACTAGGGGAACCTGGGATGAAGGGGGCCGGTTACCAGGGAAACCTGGGATGAAGGGGGCTGGTGACCAGGGAAACCTGGGATGAAGGGGGCCAGTTACCAGGGAAACCTGGGATGAAGGGGGCTGGTGACCAGGGAAACCTGGGATGAAGGGGGCCGGTTACCAGGGAAACCAGGGGTCAGGGGGTCAGTTACCAGGGGAACCTGTGATGAAGGGGGCTGGTTACCAGGGGAACCTGGGATGAAGGGGCCCGGTTACCAGGGGAACCTGTGATGAAGGGGGCTGGTTACCAGGGGAACCTGGGATGAAGGGGCCCGGTTACTAGGGGAACCTGGGATGAAGGGGCCGGTTACCAGGGGAACCTGGGATGAAGGGGGCCGGTTACCAGGGGAACCTGGGATGAAGGGGGCCGGTTACCAGGGGAACCTGGGATGAAGGGGGCCGGTTACCAGGGGAACCTGGGATGAAGGGGGCCGGTTACCAGGGGAACCTGGGATGAAGGGGCCCGGTTACTAGGGGAACCTGGGATGAAGGGGCCGGTTACCAGGGGAACCTGGGATGAAGAGGGCCGGTTACCAGGGAAACCTGGGATGAAGGGGGCCGGTTACCAGGGAAACCTGGGATGAAGGGGGTCGGTTACCAGGGAAACCTGGGATGAAGGGGGCCGGTTACCAGGGAAACCTGGGATGAAGGGGGGTCGGTTACCAGGGGAACCTGGAATGAGGGGTCAGTTACCAAGGGAACCTGGGATGAAGGGGGCCAGTTACCAGGGAAACCTGGGATGATGGGGCCGGTTACCCTGGAACCCTGGGATGAAGGGGGCCGGTCAGGGAAACCTGGGATGAGGGGTCAGTTACCAGGGGACCCTGGGATGAAGGGGGCCGGTTACCAGGGGAACCTGGGATGATGGGGCCGGTTACCCTGGAACCCTGGGATGAAGGGGGCCAGTCAGGGAAACCTGGGATGAGGGGTCAGTTACCAGGGGACCCTGGGATGAAGGGGGCTGGTTACCAGGGGACCCTGGGATGAAGGGGGCTGGTTACCAGGGGACCCTGGGATGAAGGGGGCTGGTTACCAGGGAAACCTGGGATGATGGGGCCGGTTACCCCGGAACCCTGGGATGAAGGGGGCCGGTTACCAGGGAAACCTGGGATGAAGGGGGCCGGTTGCCAGGGATTATTAGTCCTGGCCTCTGGGTTATTAGACCAGTACCTGTACCTATTATAGATACTGGACCTATTATGGTGACACTTTCCTGTCAACATCTCCCATTGTAAATTGCTATGTCAACTGTCACAGTGCAGTGCTGGCTTTGGCCAGTAGATGGCTCTGTGGAGATAGTTTCCAAAGTCCCTCCCAACTCTGTTGCCATCTTGTTGACTGTGGCAACACAAACAGGCAGTTGGAGAGTATTGGATTAAGGCTGAGTGTCAGCGCCACCACACCGAATAAGTCCTGTGACAGTTAACGGCACCGCGTTGGAGCTGTCCCGACACTCCGGTGTATATAATGTTCAGACAGCCTCACACGGTGTCATTAGCCGAGCTTCTCCACAGCCTGATAGTGGACAGATTGCGGTTAGCATTTCTCAGCAGATCGGCCTCCGCACAGATGGGTCAGCAACTGATGTCTGTTGGTGACGGGCTGCTTTAGAAGCACTAACTGGGTCCCCGGTACCAAGTCACCGCTCACCCAGTAATAAGAAGCTTCTTGTCTCTCCCTTTCTGAGAGCATTTTGCTTTGTATTCACTGTGTCTGGCACTAAATGATGTATTCTACATGGCAAAACACGTTTGAAGATTATTCTTACATAGAATGTACAGCACAGAAACAGGCCATTCGGCACAGCTGGTTCATGCTGGTAGTTAATGCTGCACACAAGTCTCCTCTCACCCCTCTTCTCAATGATGAGTTTAAAATTCTCATTAAATGAGTGAGGAGAGAAATTAGGTGAAATTTCTGTACACTGAGGGCTGTTGGAGTATGGGATGCTTTGGCACGGGGAGCGGTTGAGGCAGAGACCATGGTATCCTTTAAGGGAGAATTGGATATAAGGAAAAAGAGGAAGATACAGGGCTATGCGGAGAGAGCGGGCAGTGGGATTAGTTTGGGATTGATACACAGTTATGGGGAAAGAGCAGGGCAGCGGGATTAGTTTGGGATTGATACAGGGCTATGGGGAGAGAGCGGGGCAGTGGGATTAGTTTGGGATTGATGCAGGGCTATGGGGAGAGAGCGGGGCAGTGGGATTAGTTTGGGATTGATACAGGGCTATGGGGAGAGAGCGGGGCAGTGGGATTAGTTTGGGATTGATACAGGGCTATGGGGAGAGAGCGGGGCAGTGGGAGTAGTTTGGGATTGCTCTAGCATAGAGCCAGCACAGACACGATGGGCCGAATTACCTCCTCTTGTGCTCTAAACTTCCATGGTTCCCCAACCCCATGCCTGAAATTGCTGGCATTGACATCATCGAGTGATACAAGACAGCTGAGCGTTCCTGCTCTGCCGCTGAATGTGACCCTGCTCTCCTGAAACCTACGTCTCACCGGCTGGCAGGAAAAGTGCCAGGATCCAGATGTCAGAGGGGTGCGTTTCCTCAAAGGCCAATATCACAGCAGCTGTTCTATGTATCGAATGGTTAAGTGTGCTATTAGTTCAAGGCCTGTCTACGCCTGGCCCCTGGCAGTGGGACGCTTCTTGCGAGCTGCTGTTCTGTATGTAGCAGACTGAAGGACTCCTTCAAGGCCCGCTTGCACCAAAGGGCCGTGACCTGGCAAGTCCACCGTCTGTCCAGCGGCTGCTGGCGATTCGGTAACCCTCGACCTACTGTACTGTTTACTTCACTGCAGAGCAGCTTGGGGGACGTGAGCATCCATTTTGTTTTCCGGGCTGCCTTAAAGAAAGAAAGAAGTTGCATTTATATAACTCCTTTCAAGACCTCAGGATGTCACAAAGCGTATTACAACCAACAAAGTGCTTTTGGAATATAGAAAAACGGCAGCCAATTTGCAAACAGCAAGCTCCCACCAACAGCAATAAGATAATGACAAGATCATCTGCAAAACTGTCATTGACTGGGTACAGTACCTGGAGACTGTAGGGTCAGTGACTGTCATTGACTGGGTACAGTACCTGGAGACTGTAGGGTCAGTGACTGTCATTGACTGGGTACAGTACCTGGAGACTGTAGGGTCAGTGACTGTCATTGACTGGGTACAGTTCCTTGAGACTGTAGGGTCAGTGATAGTCATTGACTGGGTACAGTACCTGGAGACTGTAGGGTCATTGACTGGGTACAGTACCTGGAGACTGTAGGGTCAGTAACTGTCATTGACTGGGTACAGTACCTGGAGACTGTAGGGTCAGTGACTGACATTGACTGGGTACAGTATCAGGAGACTGTAGGGTCAGTGATAGTCATTCACTGGGTACAGTACCTAGAGACTGTAGGGTCAGTGACTTTCATTGACTGGGTACAGTACCTGGAGACTGAAGGGTCAGTGACTGTCATTGACTAAGTACAGTTCCTTGAGACTGCAAGCTCAGTAACTGTCATTCATTGGGCAGTACCTGGAGACTGTAGGGTCAGTAACTGTCATTGACTGGGTACAGTATCAGGAGACTGTAGGGTCAATGATAGTCATTGACTGGGTACAGTACCTGGAGACTGTAGGGCCAGTGACTGTCATTGACTGGGTACAGTACCTGGAGACTGTAGGGTCAGTGACTGTCATTGACTGGGTACAGTACCTGGAGACTGTAGGGTCAGTAACTGTCATTGACTGGGTACAGTACCTGGAGACTGTAGGGTCAGTGACTGACATTGACTGGGTACAGTATCAGGAGACTGTAGGGTCAGTGATAGTCATTCACTGGGTACAGTACCTAGAGACTGTAGGGTCAGTGACTTTCATTGACTGGGTACAGTACCAGAAGACTGTAGGGTCAGTGACTGTCATTGACTAAGTACAGTTCCTTGAGACTGCAAGCTCAGTAACTGTCATTCATTGGGCAGTACCTGGAGACTGTAGGGTCAGTGTCTGTCATTGACTGGGTACAGTACCTGGAGACTGTAGGGTCAGTGACTGTCATTGACTGGGTACAGTACCTGGAGACTGAAGGGTCAGTGACTGTCATTGACTGGGTACAGTACCTGGAGACTGAAGGGTCAGTGACTGTCATTGACTGGGTACAATACCTGGAGACTGTAGGGTCAGTGACTGTCATTGACTTGGTACAGTACCTGGAGACTGTAAGGTCAGTGACTGTCATAGTACCTGGAGACTGTTGGGCCAGTGACTGTCATTGACTGGGTACAGTACCTAAGAATGTAGGGTCAATTACTGTCGTTGACTGGGTACAGTACATGGAGACTGTAGGGTCAATGACTCATTGACTGGGTACAGTACCTGGAGACTGTAGGGTCAGTGACTGTCATTGACTGGGTACAGTACCTGGAGACTGTAGGGTCAGTGACTGTCATTGACTGGGTACAGTACCTGGAGACTGTGGGGTCAGTGACTGTCATTGACTAGGTACAGTACCTGAAGACTGTAAGGTCAATGACTGTCATTGACTAGGTACAGTACCTGAAGACTGTAAGGTCAATTACTGTCATTGACTAGGTACAGTACCTGAAGACTGTAGGGTCAATTACTGTCATTGACTGGGTACAGTACCTAAGAATGTAGGGTCAATTACTGTCATTGACTGGGTACAGTACATGGAGACTGTAGGGTCAATGCCTCATTGACTGGGTACAGTACCTGGGGACAGTAGGGTCAGTGACTGTCATTGGGTACCCTTGAGCTCCGATCTAAAACTCTGTTGCCCGTATCCTAACTCTCTCCTCCAATTCTGGCCTCTTGCCCATCCCCGATTTTAATCGCTCCACCATTGGCGGCTGTGCCTTCAGCCGCCTAGACCCTAAGCTCTGGAACTCCCTCCCTAAACCTCTCCTACTCTCTACCTCTCTCTCCTTTAAGACGCTCCTTAAAACCTATCCCTTTGACCAAGCTTTTGGTCACCTGTCCTAATATCTCCTTATGTGGCTCGGTGTCAAATTGTGTTTGATAATCGCTCCTGTGAAGCGCCTTGGGACGTTTTACTTGGTTGAAGGCGCTATATAAATGCAAGTTGTTGTTGTTGATTCTGATAATAGCCCGCGTTCAGGATCTGGCATATTGATTCCCTCCAGCTCTCCTTATCCATATCATCGTTTTTCATTGTTACGCCCACAGCCTACCATTACTGCTCCCTGCTCAGAAATACAGATTGAACACTCAGTAAGATCTGTCCCCTCAGCAGCAATAGAACTAGGTTTGTGTTTGCAGCGCGAGGCACAGGGCCCGGTCAGTTCATGTAGCGGGTGAGGCCAGTGAAAGGCTCTTGGCCCCCATCCCCCTCTTTCACTCCCACTGCCCCACTCTCTCCCCATAGCCCTGTATCAATCCCAAAACTACTCCCACTGCCCCACTCTCTCCCCATAGCCCTGTATCAATCCCAAAACTACTCCCACTGCCCCACTCTCTCCCCATAGCCCTGTATCAATCCCAAACTAATCCCACTGCCCCGCTCTCTCCCCATAGCCCTGTATCAATCCCAAAACTACTCCCACTGCCCCGCTCTCTCCCCATAGCCCTGTATCAATCCCAAACTAATCCCACTGCCCCGCTCTCTCCCCATAGTCCTGTATCAATCCCAAACTAATCCCACTGCCCCGCTCTCTCCCCATAGCCCTGTATCAATCCCAAACTAATCCCACTGCCCCGCTCTCTCCCCATAGCCCTGTATCAATCCCAAACTAATCCCGCTGCCCCGCTCTCTCCCCATAGCCCTGTATCAATCCCAAACTAATCCCACTGCCCCGCTCTCTCCCCATAGCCCTGTATCAATCCCAAACTAATCCCACTGCCCCGCTCTCTCCCCATAGCCCTGTATCAATCCCAAACTAATCCCACTGCCCCGCTCTCTCCCCATAGCCCTGTATCAATCCCAAACTAATCCCGCTGCCCTGCTCTCTCCCCATAGCCCTGTATCAATCCCAAACTAATCCCACTGCCCCGCTCTCTCCCCATAGCCCTGTATCAATCCCAAACTAATCCCACTGCCCCACTCTCTCCCCTTAGCCCTGTATCAATCCCAAACTAATCCCACTGCCCCGCTCTCTCCCCATAGCCCTGTATCAATCCCAAACTAATCCCACTGCCCCGCTCTCTCCCCATAGCCCTGTATCAATCCCAAACTACTCCCACTGCCCCGCTCTCTCCCCATAGCCCTGTATCAATCCCAAACTAATCCCACTGCCCCGCTCTCTCCCCATAGCCCTGTATCAATCCCAAACTAATCCCACTGCCCCGCTCTCTCCCCATAGCCCTGTATCAATCCCAAACTAATCCCACTGCCCCGCTCTCTCCCCATAGCCCTGTTGTTGTAGCGGGTGAGGCCAGTGAGAGGCTCTTGGCCCACATCTCCCACTTTCAAGCTCTCTTTTGCTGCGCTGCCCACTCATTCCACTTGGCTGGAGTTTTGTGTCCAATTCTGGGCACCACACTTAGGAAGGATGTAAATGCCTTGGAGAGGGTGCAGAGGAGATTTACTAGAATGGTACCGGGGATGAGAGACTTCAGTTATGTGGAGAGACTGGAGAAGCTGGGATTGTTCTCCTTAGAGCAGAGAAGGTTAAGGAGAGATTTAACAGAGGTGTTGAAAATCATGAGGGGTTTTGATAGAGCAAGTAGGGAGAAACTGTTTCCTTTGGGGCAAGTGGGTTGGTATCCAGAGGTCATTGATTTAAAATAATTGGCAAAAGAACTCGAGGGGAAATGAGGAGAATTTTTTTCACGTGGAGGGTGTGATCTGGAGCGCACTCCCTGAAAGGGCGGTGGAAGCAGATGCCATAGGAACTTTCAAAAGGCAATTGGACATGTACTTGAGGAGGACTAATTTGCAGGGTCATGGGGAAAAAGCTGGGGTGTGGGACTAAATGGGACAGCTCTTTCAAAGAGCCGGCACAGGCTCGATGGGCCGAATGGCCTCCTTCTGTGCTGTAAGATTCTATGATTCTATATGATTCCGTCCTGATGTGGGACCTAAACAGGCAGCCTTACTTCCTGACGCAGCACCAGCACAGTCCCTCGGCATCACGGGGGAGGGAAAGGTGGAGGCAGAGGGATAGGGGTGGAGGAAGGGGGACTGAGAGAGATCAGGAGTTAGGGGACCAGGAGATTGGGAGGAAGGGGGACTTAGGTGGGGGAGAGACTGGGACCGAGAGAGACGGGAAGGAGAAGTGGACTAAGGCACAAAGACTGAGAGAGGGATGTAGATCAAGAGAGATTGGGGGAGGGGAGAGAAGGGGACTGAGAGAGACAGGGGATGAGAGGGGGAACAAGAGAGATGGGGGGAAGAGAGGAGAACTGAGAAATGAAAGGGGAATGAGAGAGAAGGGGACTGAGAGAGACAGGGGATGAGAGGGGGGGAAGGAGAGAGATTGGAGAGAGGAGCGAAGGAGAGGGGGAGAGAAGGGGACTGAGAGAGACAGGATGAGAGGAAGGAAGGAGAGAGATTGGAGGAGGGGAGAGAAGGGGACTGAGAGAGACAGGGGATGAGGGGGGGAAGGAGAGAGATCGGAGGAGGGGAGAGAAGGGGACTGAGAGAGACGGGATGAGAGGGGGGAAGGAGAGAGATTGGAGAGAGGGGGAAGGAGAGAGATTGGAGGAGGGGAGAGAAGGGGACTGAGAGAGACAGAGGATGAGGGGGGGAAGGAGAGAGATTGGAGGAGGGGAGAGAAGGGGACTGAGAGAGACAGGGGATGAGGGGGGGAAGGAGAGAGATCGGAGGAGGGGAGAGAAGGGGACAGAGAGATGGGATGAGAGGGGGGAAGGAGAGAGATTGGAGAGAGGGGGAAGGAGAGAGATTGGAGAGAGGGGGAAGGAGAGAGATCGGAGGAGGGGAGAGAAGGGGACTGAGAGAGATGGGATGAGAGGGGGGAAGGAGAGAGATTGGAGAGAGGGGGAAGGAGAGAGATTGGAGAGAGGGGGAAACAAGGTGTTGCGAGATGAAGATAATGGAGACTGAGAGGCAGGGAAGATTGCGCGGGAAGGAAAGTGAGAGGGAACGTGAGAAAGGTGAAGAGACGAAATGAGAAACAGTGAGAAGATAACGGCGGTAATTTTAACCCCCAAGCACAGGTGGGTTGGGGGCGGGTGGGCAGTGAAAATTGTCGATTTTCGGAGCGGGACCGCACCCTGGGCTCCAGCGCGCCCACTTCTGGGTTTGACCCAGGCATGTTCGGAGGCGAGCACACAACAGACACCTGGAAGTCCCACCCCCACTTAAAGCTGGCGGGCCGATACTTAAAGGGGCAATGTACCTCATTGAAATAGTTGAGGTACTTAATTTTTTGTGTATTTCAAAAATAAAACAACTTTAACCTTACCTGTTTGGGTTTCCCATCGCTTCCGATTCACGTCAGGTGAAAGCAGGCGGGAAGGGCCGGATCCATGAGGCGAGGGCCTTTATTGCACAGCTAGTGGGCCTGGAGGAGCAGGAGTGCTTCATCCAGGCCCAACAAGCTCACCTGGCGCAACATGACCCCGCAATCGGCCGATACCCCCCCTGACGGCGGACCCGCCCCCCCCCCCCCCCCCCGATCTTCTCCAAGGCCCACCCAATGTCGTCCACGTACCCCACCTCCCCCTACCCCTCTGATTTCTTCCACGGTCTCTCTCTCTCTCCCTTCCGCCCCCCCCCTCTCTCTCATTCGAGGCTCCTTTCCCTCCCAACAGGCAGCCAGCCTGTCAATCTGGCTGCCTGGCGCGTGGCGAACCCGGAAGCAACAAATACTCACCTTCACTTGAGTTGCGATCGCAGCTTGCGACAAACTCATCCGGGTTCCCCACGCGAATATCTGGACTGGGTTCTCGGCTGAATTTTGGCTCCCAGTTAAAATCGTGCCCAACGTGTCGTAAAAGGGATTGTGAGAAAGGAATTAATGGATTGAGAGGGAGGAGGGTGTGAGAGAGAATCCAAATGTTAGGTGAATGTGGATGTCAAAACCGAGTATGATGGGCACATTGTATATCTGGTTACAGTGGGGATACGAGTCAGTACATTTATACCCGTGACTATGTCAGTACGTGGTGTCTCAGCCCTGAAGGGGTTGGCCATCACTCTCCCAGATAAAGAACAGCTGAGAGTGTGTGTGAGCGAGTGTGTGTGAGCGAGTGTGTGTGAGCGAGTGTGTGTGAGCGAGTGTGTGTGAGCGAGTGTGTGTGAGCGAGTGTGTGTGAGCGAGTGTGTGTGAGCGAGTGTGTGTGAGCGAGTGTGTGTGAGCGAGTGTGTGTGAGCGAGTGTGTGTGTGTGTGTGCGTGTGAGCGTATGTGTGAAACACTGTAAGATAATGGACCGACCTTGGACCCTTGCTATCTGGGAAAAGGAACGCGCACAACCTTGGAGTTTGTTCAAACAACGAGACAAAAAGAGGAAGAATAGGCAGAGAGTCTGAGCAGAGGCAGAGAGTCTGAGCAGAGGCAGAGAGTCTGAGCAGAGGCAGAGAGTCTGAGCAGAGGCAGAGAGTCTGAGCAGAGGCAGAGAGTCTGAGCAGAGGCAGTGTCCGTTGGGTTCAGCTGTCTCACACAGACAATTTGAAAAGCAAAGTCGTGCTGTTCCTCCTGGAGATTTTACACTGATTCACCGCAGCAGGTAAAGTGACACAATGCCAAGTTACTATTCCTTATATATTAATTCTAGGGATGTGGGCGTCGCTGGCAAGGCTGGCATTTATCGGGCATCTCTCGTTGCCCTTGAGAAGGTGGTGGTGAGCCGCCTTCTTGAACCGCTGTAGTCCGTGTGGTGAAGGTTCTCACACAGTGCTGTTAGGAAGGGAGTTCCAGGATTTTGACCCAGCGACGATGAAGGAACGGCGATATATTTCCAAGTCAGGATGGTGTTTGACTTGGAGGGGAACGTGCAGGTGGTGTTGTTCCCATGCGCCTGCTGCCCTTGTCCTTCTGGGTGGTAGAGGTCGCGAGTTTGGGAGGTGCTGTCGAAGAAGCCTTGGCGAGTTGCTGCAGTGCATCCTGTGGATGGTGCACACTGCAGCCACAGTGCGCCGGTGGTGAAGGGAGTGAATGTTTAGGGTGGTGGATGGGGTGCCAATCAAGCGGGCTGCTTTATCTTGGATGGTGTCGAGCTTCTTGAGTGTTGTTGGAGCTGCACTCATCCAGGCAAGTGGACAGTATTCCATCACACTCCTGACTTGTGTCTTGTGGATGGTGGAAAGGCTTTGGGGAGTCAGGAGGTGAGTCACTCGCCGCAGAATACCCAGCCTCTGACCTGCTCTCGTAGCCACAGTATTTATATGGCTGGTCCAGTTAAGTTTCTGGTCAATGGTGACCCCCAGGATGTTGATGGTGGGGGATTCGGTGATGGTAATGCCGTTGAATGTCAAGGGGAGGTGGTTAGACTCTCTCTTGTTGGAGATGGTCATTGCCTGTCACTTATCTGGCGCGAATGTTACTTGCCACTTATCAGCCCAAGCCTGGATGTTGTCCAGGTCTTGCTGCATGCAGGCTCGGACTGCTTCATTATCTGAGGGGTTGCGAATGGAACTGAACACTGTGCAGTCATCAGCGAACATCCCCATTTCTGACCTTATGATGGAGGGAAGGTCATTGATGAAGCAGCTGAAGATGGTTGGGCCGAGGACACTGCCCTGAGGAACTCCTGCAGCAATGCCCTGGGGCTGAGATGATTGGCCTCCAACAACCACTACCATCTTCCTTTGTGCTAGGTATGACTCCAGCCACTGGAGAGTTTTCCCCCTGATTCCCATTGACTTCAATTTTACGAGGGCTCCTTGGTGCCACACTCGGTCAAATGCTGCCTTGATGTCAAGGGCAGTCACTCTCACCTCACCTCTGGAATTCAGCTCTTTTGTCCATGTTTGGACCAAGGCTGTAATGAGGTCTGGAGCCGAGTGGTCCTGGCGGAACCCAAACTGAGCATCGGTGAGCAGGTTATTGGTGAGTAAGTGCCGCTTGATAGCACTGTCGACGACACCTTCCATCACTTTGCTGATGATTGAGAGTAGACTGATGGGGCGGTAATTGGCCGGATTGGATTTGTCCTGCTTTTTGTGGACAGGACATACCTGGGCAATTTTCCACATTGTCGGGTGGATGCCAGTGTTGTAGCTGTACTGGAACAGCTTGGCTCGAGGCGCAGCTAGTTCTGGAGCACAAGTCTTCAGCACTACAGCTGGGATGTTGTCAGGGCCCATAGCCTTTGCTGTCGAGCTTCTTGAGTGTTGTTGGAGCTGCACTCATCCAGGCAAGTGGAGAGTATTCCATCACACTCCTAACTTGTACCTTGTAGATGGTGGAAAGGCTTTGGGGAGTCAGGAGGTGAGTCACTCACCGCAGAATACCCAGCCTCTGACCTGATCTTGTAGCCACAGTATTTATATGGCTGGTCCAGTTAAGTTTCTGGTCAATGGTGACCCCCAGGATGTTGATGGTGGGGGATTCGGTGATGGTAATGCCGTTGAATGTCAAGGGGAGGTGGTTGGACTCTCTTGTTGGAGATGGTCATTGCCTGGCATGAATGTTCTGGGATTTTGACCCAGCGACGATGAAGGAACGGCCAATATATGTCCAAGTCGGGATGGTGTGTGATTTGGAAGCCCTACGGCTCTCTCTCTCAGACCCTCTCTCTCAATCTCCCCTATCTTTCGTGGTCCCCCTTTCCCCTCAATCTCTCAGAGTCTTCCCCCCGCCTCTGTGCCTCTTGGTTCCCTTATCTTCTCCCTGTCTCTCTCGCTCTCTCTCTCTTCCCTCCCCCCACCCCTCAATCTCCCTCCCTCCCTCCAGTCTCTCTCAGTCCCCTACCTCCTGATCTCTCTCAGTCCCCCTTCCCCCGTCACCTTATTCTCAACCCCTGACTGATATTGGTCCCTTCTCATCAGGCGCTTTTACTATTTGGATTTTTTGGGCCCGGAGGTATGGATCAGGTTGCTCTTAACTCTGTTGCACTCGGTGGCTGAATCCTAAATCAGAACAGCCATGCTTTCCAGCAGGGGGCACGGGATAGTGATCAGAAACTGAAATCTGGGCTGATTTCCCGGCCCCCTGCCTCACAGTCCTAATTGTACGCTTCCAGTTCAGAGTGGGGCTGGAACCTGGGACCCTTGCGGCCTGTGTGGCACCCTCGGGTGCTGTCTCCACCCGCTGTCTGTGGACAATGGACCCCAGCGACTGACCCCTTCAGCTGCCTCCTTACTGTGTGTGTGTGTGTGTGTGTGTGTGTGTGTGAGAGAGTGATACTGCCTGCACTAACTGGAGAGATGTTACTGTCCCACAAATCAGGTACCGGGATAAGGAGAGACGCCTCCTTTTAAATAAGCTTTCCATCGTAACCATTCCTCGAATAAATGACACCACTTAGTTCGCAGATCAGTGACTCCCATTGAAAACCATAACTTGCATTTATACAGCACCTTTAACATGGAGAAACGTCCAAAGCTGCTTGGCAGAGGTGTAATCAGGCAAACACGTGAGATACTTTATCAGAAGTTGCTGCCCCGTGAGCTGTAAAGAAGCAGGGAATCCGAGGGAGGAGTCTGACATCAGATGTCAAGTTGCTTTCCCTTAGCTGTTTCACCCCCTCAGTCCGTCCCACGGACCTGAATCAGGGCCTTGAATTAATCACAAGTCCCGGAATTGCCAGGGGGTACCTTTCTTTGTTCTCCTTCCTCTGATGTAATCTTTCTGCCGAGGTCCATAGTCCATTGGCTGGCAACGCCTCGATTTCAAAATCCTCATCCTTGTTTTCAAATCCCTCCATGGCCTCGCCCCCTCCCTATCTCTGTAACCTCCTCCAGCCCTACAACCCTCCGAGATCTCTGCGCTCCTCCAATTCTGGCCCCTTGCGCATCCCCGATTTTAATCGCTCCACCATTGACGGTCGTGCCTTCAGCTGCCTGGGCCCTAAGCTCTGGAATTCCCTCCCTAAACCTCTCCGCCTCTCCACCCCTCTCTCCGCCCTTAAGACGCTCCTTGAAACTTGCCCTAATATCGCCTTATGTGGCTTGGGTCAATGTTTGTCTGATTTCCGCTCCTGTGAAGCGCCTTGGGATGTTTTTTCTACGTTAAAGGCGCTATATAAATGCAAGTTGTTGTTTTCGTTGTTATTATTTACCAAAGGCGCTCAAAACTTTAAAACCCACACACTGCCCATCCTTTACAGCATGGCATACCCAGTTAGTATCTGAAGACACCATTTAATATGCAGTAGATTCAGTTATTCCTAGGTTTCCTAATTATCTATTCCTCATCAACACTATGCCCGTAAATGTACTTGTTCATTCACCCACAACCTTGTTGCGTGACTTTACTCAATGCACTGCTCAAAAATAGTAAAGCTGCAGGCTCCTCAGTTACAGTATAATGAATAATTAATCAACAAACAAAGATAGAAACAGGAGGAGGCCATTCAGCCCCTCGAGCCTGTCCTACCATGTAATTAGATCATTGCTGCTCTGGATCTTAACTCCCATCTACCCGCCTTGGTTCCGTAACCCTTAATCCCCTCACCCAACAAAAATCGATCAATCTCAGTTTTGAAATTTCCAATTGACCCCCGGCCTCCACAGCTTTTTGGGGGAAGAGAGTTCCAGATTTCCACTCCCCTTTGTGTGAAGAAGTGCTTCCTGACATCACCCCTGAATGGCCTAGCTCTAATTTTAAGGTTATGCCCCCTTGTTCCGGACTCTCCCCACCAGAGGAAATAGTTTCTCTCTATCTACCCTATCAAATCCTTTAATCATCTTAAACACCTCGATTAGATCACCCCTTAATTGATATTCAAGGGAATACAGTGCACTGGGGTTCATTTCTAGAGGGATAGAATTGAAAAGCAGAGAAGTTATGTTAAACTTGTATAGAACCTTGGTTTAGACCACACTTGGAGTACCATGAACAGTTCTGGTCTCCGTATTATAAAAAAGGATATTGAGGCATTGGAGAAGGTGACAAAAAAAAATTTACAAGGCTGATACCAGAACTGAGAGGTTATACCTATCAGGAAAGATTGAACAGGCTGGGGCTCTTTTCTCCAGAAAAGAGAAGACTGAGGGGAGATCTCATTGAGGTCTTTCAAGATTATGAAGGGGTTGATAGGGTAGATGTAGAGGAGATTTTTTTTATTCGTTCTTGGGATGTGGGCGTTGCTGGCGAGGCCGGCATTTATTGCCCATTCCTAATTGCCCTTGAGAAGGTGGTGGTGAGCCGCCTTGTTGAACCGCTGCAGTCCGTGTGGTGAAGGTTCTCCCACAGCGCTGTTAGGAAGGGAGTTCCAGGATTTTGACCTAGCGACGATGAAGGAACGGCAATATATTTCCAAGTCGGGATGGTGTGTGACTTGGAGGGGAACGTGCAGGTGGTGTTATTCCCATGTACCTGCTGCTCTTGTCCTTCTAGGTGGTAGAGGTTGTGGGCTTGGGAGGTGCTGTCGAAGAAGCCTTGGTGAGTTGCTGCAGTGCATCCTGTGGATGGTACACACAGCAGCCACTGTGCGCCGGTGGTGAAGGGAGTGAATGTTTAGGGTGGTGGATGGGGTGCCAATCAAGCAAGCTGCTTTGTCCTGGATGGCGTTGAGCTTCTTGAATGTTGGAGCTGCACTCATCCAGGCAAGTGGACAGTATTCCATCACACTCCTGACTTGTGCCTTGTAGATGGTGGAAAGGCTTTGAGGAGTCAGGAGGTGAGTCACTCGCCGCAGAATCCCCAGCCTCTGACCTGCTCTTGTAGCCACAGTATTTATATGGCTGGTCCAGTTAAGTTTCTGGTCAATGGTGACCCCCAGGATGTTGATGGTGGGGGATTCGGCGATGGTAATGCCGTTGAATGTCAAAGGGAGATGGTTAGACTCTCTCTTGTTGGAGATGGTCATTGCCTGGCACTTGTCTGGCGCGAATGTTACCTGCCACTTATCAGCCCAAGCCTGGATGTTGTCCAGGTCTTGCTGCATGCGGGCTCGGACTGCTTCATTATTTGAGGGGTTGCGAATGGAACTGAACACTGTGCAGTCATCAGCGAACATCCCCATTTCTGACCTTATGATGGAGGGAAGGTCATTGATGAAGCAGCTGAAGATGGTTGGGCCTAGGACACTGCCCTGAGGAACTCCTGCAGCAATGCCCTGGGGCTGAGATGATTGGCCTCCAACAACCACTACCATCTTCCTTTGTGCTAGGTATGACTCCAGCCACTGGAGAGTTTTCCCCTGATTCCCATTGACTTCAATTTTACTAGGGCTCCTTGGTGCCACACTCGGTCAAATGCTGCCTTGATGTCAAGGGCAGTCACTCTCACCTCACCTCTGAAATTCAGTTCTTTTGTCCATGTTTGGACCAAGGCTGTAATGAGGTCTGGAGCCGAGTGGTCCTGGCGGAACCCAAACTGAGCATCGGTGAGCAGGTTTTTGGTGAGTAAGTGCCGCTTGATAGCACTGTCGACGACACCTTCCATCACTTTGCTGATGATTGAGAGTAGACTGATGGGGCGGTAATTGGTCAGATTGGATTTGTCCTGCTTTTTGTGGACAGGACATACCTGGGCAATTTTCCACGTGTAGGAAAGACCAGAACTTGGGGCCATTAATATGAGATAGTCTCTAATAAATCCAATCGAGAATTCAGGAGAAACTTCTTTACCCAGAGAGTGGTGAGAATGTGGAACTCGCTACCACAAGGAGTAGTTGGGGCGAAATACACAGATGCATTTAAGGGGAAGCTGGATAAACACATGAGGGAGAAAGGAAATGAAGGATATGGTGATAGGGTGAGATGAAATAGGGAGAGAGGAGGCGCGTGTGCAGCAAAAACATCGGCATAGACCAGTTGGGCCGAATGGCCTGTTTCTGTGCTGTACAATCCATGGTGTCAGAATTTGAAACAGCGCATGGGACGATAAGGCAGCTGTATCAAAATTTTTAAAAAGATAGATTAAAGACCTGGATCCATTTAAGAGGTGGACAGACTGTCATGTTAACGTAAGAACGGAGCCAGAATGTGCCCAGCTCTGCAGCAGGCAAGAAGGGCTTGCAGGGGGTTAGGACTTAATGACATTAATGCTCTTTCCTGTGTACATTAGGTAATGCCCTCTCTCCTCTGTATATTAGGTAATGCTCTCGCTCCTGTGTCCATAAGGTAATACTCTCTCCTGTGTACATTAGGTAATGCCCTCTCTCCTCTGTATATTAGGTAATGCTCTCTCCTGTATCCATAAGGTAATACTTTCTCCTATGTACATTAGGTAATGCTCTCTCCTGTGTACATTAGGTAATGCCCTCTCTCCTCTGTATATTAGGTAATGCTCTCTCTCTTGTTTACATTGGATAATGCTCTCTCTCTTGCATACATTATGTAATGCTCACCTGTGTACATTAGGTGATGCTCTCTCCTATGTATATTAGATAATGCTCTCCTGTGTACATTAGGTAATGCTGTCTCTCCTGTGTACATCAGGTAATGGTCTCTCTCCAGTGTACATTAGGTAATACTCTCTCCAGTGTACATTAGGTAATACTCTCTCCAGTGTACATTAGGTAATGCTCTCTCTCCTGTGTACATTAGGTAATACTCTCTCCTGTGTACATTAGGTAATACTCTCTCCTGTGTACATTAGGTAATACTCTCTCCAGTGTACATTAGGTAATACTCTCTCCAGTGTACATTAGGTAATACTCTCTCCAGTGTAGATTAGGTAATACTCTCTCCAGTGTACATTAGGTAATACTCTCTCCAGTGTACATTAGGTAATGCTCTCTCTCCTGTGTACATTAGGTAATACTCTCTCCAGTGTACATTAGGTAATACTCTCTCCAGTGTACATTAGGTAATACTCTCTCCAGTGTACATTAGGTAATACTCTCTCCAGTGTACATTAGGTAATACTCTCTCCAGTGTACATTAGGTAATACTCTCTCCAATGTACATTAGGTAATACTCTCTCCAGTGTACATTAGGTATTACTCTCTCTAGTGTACATTAGGTAATACTCTCCCCAGTGTACATTAGGTAATATCCTTTCCTGTGTACATTAGGTAATACTATCTCCAGTGTACATTAGGTAATACTCTCTTCAGTATACATTAGGTAATACTCTCTCCAGTGTACATTAGGTAATACTCTCTCCAGTTTAAAATGGGTAATAGTCTTTCCTGTGTACATTGGGTAATACTCTCCCCAGTGTACATTAGGTAATATTCTCCCCAGTGTACATTAGTTAATATTCTCTCCAGTGTACATTAGGTAATACTCTCTCCAGTGTACATTAGGTAATACTCTCTCCAGTGTACATTAGGTAATACTCTCCCCAGTGTACATTAGGTAATACTCTCTCCAGTGTACAATAGGTAATACTCTCTCCAGTGTACATTAGGTAATACTCTCTCCAATGTACATTAGGTAATACTCTCTCCAGTGTACATTAGGTAATACTCTCTCTGGTGTACATTAGGTAATACTCTCTCCAATGTACATTAGGTAATACTCTCTCCAGTTTAAAATGGGTAATAGTCTTTCCTGTGTACATTAGGTAATACTCTCTCCGGTCAACATTAGGTAATGGTCTCTCCCCAGTGTACATTAGGTAATATCCTTTCCTGTGTACATTAGGTAATACTATCTCCAGTGTACATTAGGTAATACTCTCCCCAGTGTACATTAGGTAATACTCTCCCTAGTGTACATTAGGTAATACTCTCTCCAATGTACATTAGGTAATACTCTCTCCAATGTACATTAGGTAATACTCTCCCCAGTGTACATTAGGTAATACTCTCTCCAGTGTACATTAGGTAATACTCTCCCCAGTGTACATTAGGTAATACTCTCTCCAATGTACATTAGGTAACACTCTCTCCAATGTACATTAGGTAATACTCTCCCCAGTGTACATTAGGTAATACTCTCCCCAGTGTACATTAGGTAACACTCTCCCCAGTGTACATTAGGTAACACTCTCCCCAGTGTACATTAGGTAATATTCTCTCCAGTGTACATTAGTTAATATTCTCTCCAGTGTACATTAGGTAATACTCTCTTCAGTATACATTAGGTAATACTCTCTCCAGTGTACATTAGGTAATACTCTCCCCAGTGTACATTAGGTAATACTCTCTCCACTGTACATTAGGTAATACTCTCTCCGGTGTACATTAGGTAATACTCTCTCCAGTTTCAAATGGGTAATAGTCTTTCCTGTGTACATTAGGTAATACTCTCTCCAGTGTACATGAGGTAATACTCTCTCCAGTGTACATTAGGTAATACTCTCCCCAGTGTACATTAGGTAATACTCTCTCCAGTGTACATTAGGTAATACTCTCTCCAGTGTACATTAGGTAATACTCTCCCCAGTGTACATTAGGTAATACTCTCTCCGGTGTACATTAGGTAATACTCTCTCCGGTGTACATTAGGTAATACTCTCTCCGGTGTACATTAGGTAATATTCTCTCCAATGTACATTGGGTAATACTCTTTCCTGTGTACATTGGGTAATACTCTCTCCTGTGTACATTGGGTAATACTCTCTCCTGTGTACATTGGGTAATACTCTCTCCTGTGTACATTGGGTAATACTCTTTCCTGTGTACATTGGGTAATACTCTCTCCTGTGTACATTGGGTAATACTCTCTCCTGTGTACATTGGGTAATACTCTCTCCTGTGTACATTGGGTAATACTCTTTCCTGTGTACATTGGGTAATACTCTTTCCTGTGTACATTGGGTAATACTCTTTCCTGTGTACATTGGGTAATACTCTTTCCTGTGTACATTGGGTAATAATCTCTCCTGTGTACATTGGGTAATACTCTTTCCTGTGTACATTGGGTAATACTCTTTCCTGTGTACATTGGGTAATACTCTTTCCTGTGTACATTGGGTAATACTCTCTCCAGTGTACATTGGGTAATACTCTTTCCTGTGTACATTGGGTAATACTCTCTCCAGTGTACATTGGGTAATACTCTTTCCTGTGTACATTGGGTAATACTCTCTCCTGTGTACATTGGGTAATACTCTCTCCTGTGTACATTGGGTAATACTCTCTCCTGTGTACATTGGGTAATACTCTTTCCTGTGTACATTGGGTAATACTCTCTCCTGTGTACATTGGGTAATACTCTCTCCTGTGTACATTGGGTAATACTCTTTCCTGTGTACATTGGGTAATACTCTCTCCTGTGTACATTGGGTAATACTCTCTCCTGTGTACATTGGGTAATACTCTTTCCTGTGTACATTGGGTAATACTCTTTCCTGTGTACATTGGGTAATATTCTTTCCTGTGTACATTGGGTAATACTCTCTCCTGTGTACATTGGGTAATACTCTTTCCTGTGTACATTGGGTAATACTCTTTCCTGTGTACATTGGGTAATACTCTTTCCTGTGTACATTGGGTAATAATCTCTCCTGTGTACATTGGGTAATACTCTTTCCTGTGTACATTGGGTAATACTCTTTCCTGTGTACATTGGGTAATACTCTTTCCTGTGTACATTGGGTAATACTCTCTCCAGTGTACATTGGGTAATACTCTCTCCTGTGTACATTGGGTAATACTCTTTCCTGTGTACATTGGGTAATACTCTCTCCAGTGTACATTGGGTAATACTCTTTCCTGTGTACATTGGGTAATACTCTCTCCTGTGTACATTGGGTAATACTCTTTCGTGTGTACATTGGGTAATACTCTCTCCTGTGTACATTGGGTAATACTCTTTCCTGTGTACATTGGGTAATACTCTCTCCTGTGTACATTGGGTAATACTCTTTCCTGTGTACATTGGGTAATACTCTTTCCTGTGTACATTGGGTAATACTCTCTCCAGTGTACATTGGGTAATACTCTCTCCTGTGTACATTGGGTAATACTCTCTCCTGTGTACATTGGGTAATACTCTCTCCTGTGTACATTGGGTAATACTCTCTCCTGTGTACATTGGGTAATACTCTCTCCTGTGTACATTGGGTAATACTCTTTCCTGTGTACATTGGGTAATACTCTCTCCTGTGTACATTGGGTAATACTCTTTCCTGTGTACATTGGGTAATATTCTTTCCTGTGTACATTGGGTAATACTCTCTCCTGTGTACATTGGGTAATACTCTTTCCTGTGTACATTGGGTAATACTCTTTCCTGTGTACATTGGGTAATACTCTTTCCTGTGTACATTGGGTAATAATCTCTCCTGTGTACATTGGGTAATACTCTTTCCTGTGTACATTGGGTAATACTCTTTCCTGTGTACATTGGGTAATACTCTTTCCTGTGTACATTGGGTAATACTCTCTCCAGTGTACATTGGGTAATACTCTCTCCTGTGTACATTGGGTAATACTCTTTCCTGTGTACATTGGGTAATACTCTCTCCAGTGTACATTGGGTAATACTCTTTCCTGTGTACATTGGGTAATACTCTCTCCTGTGTACATTGGGTAATACTCTTTCGTGTGTACATTGGGTAATACTCTCTCCTGTGTACATTGGGTAATACTCTCTCCTGTGTACATTGGGTAATACTCTCTCCTGTGTACATTGGGTAATACTCTCTCCTGTTTACATTGGGTAATACTCTTTCCTGTGTACATTGGGTAATACTCTTTCCTGTGTACATTGGGTAATAATCTCTCCTGTGTACATTGGGTAATACTCTCTCCTGTGTACATTGGGTAATACTCTTTCGTGTGTACATTGGGTAATACTCTTTCCTGTGTACATTGGGTAATACTCTTTCCTGTGTACATTGGGTAATACTCTTTCCTGTGTACATTGGGTAATACTCTTTCCTGTGTACATTGGGTAATACTCTTTCCTGTGTACATTGGGTAATACTCTTTCCTGTGTACATTGGGTAATACTCTTTCCTGTGTACATTGGGTAATACTCTCTCCTGTGTACATTGGGTAATACTCTTTCCTGTGTACATTGGGTAATACTCTCTCCTGTGTACATTGGGTAATACTCTTTCCTGTGTACATTGGGTAATACTCTTTCGTGTGTACATTGGGTAATACTCTTTCGTGTGTACATTGGGTAATACTCTTTCCTGTGTACATTGGGTAATACTCTTTCCTGTGTACATTGGGTAATACTCTCTCCTGTGTACATTGGGTAATACTCTTTCGTGTGTACATTGGGTAATACTCTCTCCTGTGTACATTGGGTAATACTCTCTCCTGTGTACATTGGGTAATACTCTCTCCTGTGTACATTGGGTAATACTCTTTCCTGTGTACATTGGGTAATACTCTTTCCTGTGTACATTGGGTAATAATCTCTCCTGTGTACATTGGGTAATACTCTCTCCTGTGTACATTGGGTAATACTCTTTCGTGTGTACATTGGGTAATACTCTTTCCTGTGTACATTGGGTAATACTCTTTCCTGTGTACATTGGGTAATACTCTTTCCTGTGTACATTGGGTAATACTCTTTCCTGTGTACATTGGGTAATACTCTTTCCTGTGTACATTGGGTAGCCCCAGTGTCATCAAACAAAAAACAAACAAAAGTGCCCCTTTTTAGAGGGGCACAGCTAATAAAGAAGTAAACCATAAAACAAATGAAAGTGATAAAATTAAAGAATATTTTTATCGACGTCCACTATGCCCTCCGATCCCTGCGGTGGCCACCGGTGGCGGAAGGCCTCAAGCGTACTGGCGGACACCGCGTGTTCCTTCTCCAGGGCCACCCTGGCGCAGATAAGATCGCGGAAGAGAAGGGCAGGCAGCCCTCGTCCAACCTGGACCTGTGGATTGCCACCTTGGCCAGGCCCAGGAGCACACCCACGAGGTGGTCCTCCGAATTGCCCGCCCTCCACACGCACACACCCCACCCCCGGCCAACCTGCACCAGGTGGCCAACGATCAGGAGCACGCCAGTACGTTGTACATTTTACTGCCCTTTTTTCCACAATACATCTGGCAGCTCATATTGAAACTGTTCCTCCCCCAGAGGCCAGTTCAGTGCTGTCGCAGTTGTGTTCTTTTGGTGTTTGAATTTCAGACACCTGTTGTGTAGCCGAATGTGGAATGTGCTGGATCGGCAGTCAGGCTGGTCAGCCTGAGGCTGCTGTTTGTAATTTCCGATCACAACAACAACAGCTTGCATTCATGTCGCGCCTTTAACGTAGTAGAACGTCCCGAGGCGCTTCACAGGAGCGTTAATCAGACAAAAACTGACACCGAGCCACATAAGGAGACATTAGGACAGCTGGCCAAAAGCTTGGTCAAAGAGGTAGGTTTTAAGGAGCGTCTTAAAGGAGGAGAGAGAGGCGGAGAGGTTTCGGGAGGGAATTCCAGAGCTTGGAGCCTAAGCAGCTGAAGGCACGGCCGCCAATGGTGGGGCGAAGAAAATCGGGGATGCGCAAGAGGCCAGAATTGGAGGAGCGCAGAGATCTCGGAGGGTTGTTGGACTGGAGGTTACAGAGGTAGGGAGGGGAGGCGAGGGCCATGGAGTGATTTGAAGACAAGTATGAGAATTTTAAAATCGAGGCATTGCCGGACCGGGAGCCATTGTAGGTCAGCGAGCACAGGTTCCTGTTGGCCAGTTGTTACAGTAACGCTGTGCATTGTTGTTAACGGAAAAAGCATCTTGCAGGCATTGGGAGGGAGCGGGTAAAGACCCCCAGTAGTAATGGGTCACGGTGCTGTTGATAAATTGCTGCATTAATCGAATCATTCTCTATTAAGCAAACTGCAGAATTTCTATGCATTGAGAATGGATCGGTGTCTGCGATATCCCAGAAACTGGTCCTGAGTGACCCAGCACTGCCAATATTGGACAATTGTAAACAATTTTACAACACCAAGTTATAGTCCAGCAATTTTATTTTAAATTCACAAGCTTTCGGAGACTTCCTCCTTCCTCAGGTAAATGTTCAGGAGCTCCTCGAAGCCTACGCATTTATACATATAGAACAATACATGGTGTTTACAGAATGCCCCTGCAACTGCCCGTTGCCAAGGCAATCACCGTGTTCAGACAGAGAGGTGTCACCTGCAGAACCCCCGAATACACATTCAACAAAAAAACAAACAGGAAAAAAAACAGAGAGAGGCAGAAACATCCGGAAGGCAGAGAAAGCCAGCAAATGACCCATTATATTAAAAACAGATAACATTTGTTCGCTGGTGGGGTAACGTGTAGCGTGACATGAACCCAAGATCCCGGTTGAGGCCGTCCTCATGGGTGCGGAACTTGGCTATCAATTTCTGCTCGACGATTTTGCGTTGTCGTGTGTCTCGAAGGCCGCCTTGGAGTACGCTTACCCGAAGGTCGGTGGATGAATGTCCATGACTGCTGAAGTGTTCCCCGACTAGGAGGGAACCCTCCTGTTTGGCGATTGTTGCGCGGTGTCCGTTCATCCGTTGTCGCAGCATCTGCATGGTCTCGCCAATGTACCATGCTCTGGGGCATCCTTTCCTGCAACGTATGAGGTAGACAACGTTGGCCGAGTCACAGGAGTATGAACCATGCACCTGGTGGGTGGTGTCCTCTCGTGTGATGGTGGTATCTGTGTCGATGATCTGGCATGTCTTGCAGAGGTTACCGTGGCAGGGTTGTGTGGTGTCGTGGACGCTGTTCTCTTGAAAGCTAGGTAATTTGCTGCGAACGATGGTCTGTTTGAGGTTGGGTGGCTGTTTAAAGGCGAGTAGTGGAGGTGTGGGGATGGCCATAGCGAGGTGTTTGTCCTCATTGATGACATGTTGAAGGCTGCGGAGAACATGGCGTAGTTTCTCCGCTCCGGGGAAGTACTGGACGACAAAGGGTACTCTGTTGGTTGCGTCCCGTGTTAGTCTCCTGAGGAGGTCTATGCGATTTTTTGTTGTGGCCCGTCGGAACTGTCGATCGATGAGTCGAGCGTCATATCCCGTTCTTACTAGGGCGTCTTTCAGCGTCTGTAGGTGTCCATCGCGTTCCTCCTCGTCTGAGCAGACCCTGTGTATTCGCAGGTCCTGTCCATAGGGGATGGCCTCTTTGACGTGGTTAGGGTGGAAGCTGGAAAAGTGGAGCATCGTGAGGTTGTCCGTGGGCTTGCGGTAGAGTGAGGTGCTGAGGTGCCCGTCTTTGATGGAGATTCGTGTGTCCAAGAAAGAAACTGATTCTGAGGAGTAGTCCATGGTGAGCTTGATGGTGGGATGGAACTTGTTGATGTTATCGTGTAGTCTCTTTAGTGATTCCTTGCCGTGGGTCCATAGAAAGAAAATGTCGTCGATGTATCTGGTGTATAGTGTTGGTTGGAGGTCTTGTGCAGTGAAGAAGTCCTGCTCGAACTTGTGCATGAAAATGTTGGCGTATTGGGGTGCGAATTTGGTCCCCATGGCTGTTCCGTGTGTTTGGGTAAAGAACTGGTTATCGAAGGTGAAGACATTGTGATCCAGGATGAAGCGGATGAGTTGTAGGATGGCTTCCGGAGATTGGCTGTTGTTGGTGTTGAGTATTGATGCTGTCGCAGCGATGCCGTCATCGTGGGGGATACTGGTGTATAGTGCCGAGACGTCCATCGTGGTGAGAAGTGTTCCTGGTTCAACTGGTCCGTGGGTACTGAGTTTTTGTAGGAAGTCTGTAGTGTCGCGACAATATTGGACAAGCCCTGGGTGTGACATTGTGTGTCACAGGCTGTGTAGCTGAGGGTTTGACTACCGCCAAACACATAAAGGTGTGTGAAGCTGTCAGCCGGGCTCTGTCGCAAGGACTGTGGGGAACGGACAACTGGAATTCAGTCTCTTCTCCTCTCGCACACTTCCCTGACTACTTCATTCTGTGTGTGTGTGTCTCTTGTCTCTCGTTTTTCTATCGCATTCTTTTGCTTTTACACTCTTGCTCTCTTTCCTATCTTTTTCTCTTCCTCTCTTTCCCATTCTCCTTTTCTCACTCCCTCTCTTTTCTCACTCCCTCTCTTTTCTCACTCCCTCTCTCTTTTCTCGCTCCCTCTCTCTTTTCTCGCTCCCTCTCTCTTTTCTCGCTCCCTCTCTCTTTTCTCGCTCCCTCTCTCTTTTCTCGCTCCCTCTCTCTTTTCTCACTCCCTCTCTCTTTTCTCACTCCCTCTCTCTCTCTTTTCACTCTTCTTTCCCTCTCTCTCACTTTGCTCTATTTTCTCTCCCACTCTCTTTTCTCTCTTATTTCTTCCACTCCTTTCTCCTCTTTCTTTCACATTCTCTTTCTTTCGGGATGTGGGCGTCACTGGCAAGGCCGGCATTTATAGTCCAGTCCCAGATGCCCTGTAAAGATGGCGGTGGGCTTTCTGTTTGAACAGCTGCATGGTGATTTGATACAGCTGTGTGGCTTGCTCGGCCACTTTAGAGGGAAGTTAAGAGTCACCCAGCTGTGGGACTGGAATCAGATACAGGCCAGACCGGTTAAGGGCAGCAGTTTTCCTTCTCCGCAACTGGCGAATGTGACCCTTGCGAGCCATTAAGTGCCCGATATCAGTGAGTTGCTGGGTCTGTACCCTCTGTGTCCACATAAACAACAGTGGACACTGAGGGTCATGCCAGCACCACCGAATTTACAGAACCCGGTAACATCAGGCTTTTGATGCATCAGCTGGCAGGCTTCACCACGGTTGATACAACAATTTGCATTTATATAGCGCCTTTAACGTAGTGAAAGGTACCACAGGAGCAATTATCAAACAAAATTTGACACCGAGCCACATAAGGAGATATTTGGACAGGTGACCAAAAGCTTGGTCAAAGAGGTAGCTTTTAAGGAGGGTCTTAAAGGAGGAGAGAGAGAGGCGGAGAGGTTTAGGGAGGGAATTCCAGAGCTTAGGGCCCAGGCAGCTGAAGGCACGGCCGCCAATGGTGGAGCGATTAAAATCGGGTGCCAGAGGCCAGAATTGGAGGAGCGCAGAGATCTCGGAGGGTTGTCGGGCTGGAGGAGGTTACAGAGATAGGAAGGGGGTCGAGACCATGGAGGGGATTTGAAAACAAAGGATGAGAATTTTATAATCGAGGCATTGCTGGACCGGGAGCCAAGCCTTCTATTAACCTGCATCCAGCTAGGATTAGCTAAGGACATGCTCGTCGAGTTTATATTACTGTGCATTTTAGTAAAAAAAAACTTGCATCTTTCACTACATCAGGACATCAAAAAAGGGCTTCACAGCCAATGAGGAACTTTTTGAAGTGTGGTCACTGTTTGTAATGTAGGAAATGCGTCAGCCAATTTGCGCACAGCAAGATCCCACAAACAGCGACGTGATAATGACCAGGTCGTCTGTTTTTTATTGATGCTGGTTGAGGGATAAACATTGGCCCCAGGACATCAGGGCGAACGCCCCCTGCTCTTCTTCAAATAGTGACTGTGGGATCTTTTACCTCCACCTGTGAGGGCAGACGGGGCCTCGGTTTAACGTCTACATCCGAAAGACGGCACCTCCGACAGTGCAGCACTCCCTCGGTACTTCCACTGGGAGTTACAGCCTGGATTATGGGTTCGAGTCACTGAAGTGGGACTCAAACCCACAACGTTCTGATTCAGAGGTGAGAGTGCTGCCCACTGAGCCACGGCAGACACCTTACTTCTGTGTCTGTGTATTGCTGTTGAATCTGTGCTGTACCCGCTCCGAGGCCAGCACATGATTCCTGAGGTGCGGTGCCCAAAAAAAAACAAAACCCTGGGCCAGTTTGGATCAATTAATGATCTCCGTTGGCTTTATTCTTTAATACTGTGGCCCAGTTTAGTTCAGGTAATGATGCCTGGGGTGGGGCCCAATCTGGTTCAGGTAATGATGCCTGGAGTGGGGCCCAATCTGGTTCAGGTAATGATGTCGGGGGAGGGGCCCAGTCTGGTTCAGGTAATGATGTCGGGGGAGGGGCCCAGTCTGGTTCAGGTAATGATGTCGGGGGAGGGGCCCAGTCTGGTTCTGGTAATGATGTCGGGGGAGGGGCCCAGTCTGGTTCAGGTAATGATGTCGGGGGAGGGGCCCAGTCTGGTTCTGGTAATGATGTCGGGGGAGGGGCCCAGTCTGGTTCTGGTAATGATGTCGGGGGAGGGGCCCAGTCTGGTTCTGGTAATGATGTCGGGGGAGGGGCCCAGTCTGGTTCTGGTAATGATGTCGAGGGAAGGGCCCAGTCTGGTTCTGGATACAAAACATGAAAAGACCATTAGGCCCATCCATCCGCTTTGCCTCCATCCTTCAGCTGACTTCATCTCTTCTGCTTCCCCCATTATTTTTCATTCATTCTGGGGATGTGGGCGTCGCTGGCAAGGCCGGCATTTATTGCCCATCCCTGATTGCCCCTTGAGAAGGTGGTGGTGAGCCGCCTTCTTGAACCGCTGCAGTCCGTGTGGTGAAGGTTCTCCCACAGTGCTGTTAGGAAGGGGGTCCCTGGATTTTGACTCAGCGACGATGAAGGAACGGCCGATATATTTCCAAGTCAAGGTGGTGTGTGACTTGGAGGGGAACGTGCAGGTGGTGGTGTTCCCATGTGCCTGCTGCCCTTGTCCTAAATCTGGAACTTTCTCTCCCAAAATGCTGTTGAGACCAGGTCACTTGAAGCTTTCAAAACTGAGATTGATAGATTTTTGTTGGGCAAGGAGATATGGAACCAAGGAGGGAAGATAGGGCGAAGGTACAGATCATCCGATGATCTGATTAAATGGCGAAACAGGCTCGAGGGGCTGAATGGTCTCCTCCTATTCCTTTGTAACAAGCTCAAGGGGCTGAATGGCCTCCTCCTGTTCCTGTGTAACAGGCTCAAGGGGCTGAATGGCCTCCTCCTGTTCCTGTGTAACAAGCTCGAGGGGCTGAATGGCCTCCTCCTGTTCCTGTGTAACAGGCTCGAGGGGCTGAATGGCCTCCTCCTGTTCCTGTGTAACAAGCTCGAGGGGCTGAATGGCCTCCTCCTGTTCCTATGTAACAGGCTCGAGGGGCTGAATGGCCTCCTCCTGTTCCTATGTAACAGGCTCGAGGGGCTGAATGGCCTCCTCCTGTTCCTATGTAACAGGCCCGAGGGGCTGAATGGCCTCCTCCTGTTCCTGTGCTCCTACAGTGGAGGTCTGGGAGGTGCAGCGACAGAACGGAAAGGAACTGATACGATGAGCCAATTCTGGGGGCTGGGGGGGGGGTCCACTATCAAAAGGAACTGCCCCCCGACAGCTACACGATCCGCACTCCTCTCGCTAGCCGGGGCAGGTTAATATACAAGTACCCTGGGGATTGGAGGGTGGGGCTCCGCGGGACGGCTCGGTTATAAAACGCCTGCCTTTCCTTTCTCTCTCCAGCCTCCGCCCTGTCCCCTCCGGCCATGGACGTGCGGACCATGTTCCTCCTCCTCCACTCCGTCACCGAGGACAACATCCGCTTCTTCCAGCAGAACCCGTCGGAGACGGGGCGGCGTTTCGTCAGCGCCTTCGCCCAGATCCAGGGCCACGGGCGGGGGCTGCAGTCGGTGGTGCACGGCTTCACCGAGATCTTCCCCATCTTCGACTTCGACGAGCGCACGCCGGCCAACGGTTACCGCAGCCTGATCAAGGTGGTGCGAGCCTGCATCCTCCACATCATCCACAAGGCCCGCTACATCTCCGCCAACCGCCGCAGCATCTTCTTCCGCACCAACCACAACTGCATGGAGATCGAGGCCTACTGCACGGCCCTCTGCCAGCTCCGCGCCCTGGTCTACTTTGCCCAGAAGCTGCTGACCGCCAACAAGCACGGCGACCTGTTCTTCAGTGAGGAGAAGGGCCTGTCCGAGGACTTCCTGCGCGAGTCCAACTCCATGCACAAGGGCTGCTTCTACGGGCGCTGCCTTGGCTTCCAGGTCCGTGTGTCTCTCCCGCGTCTTCGAGTCACCCCCCCCCCCTCCGCCCCCCCGAGGCCTGGCCCCCTCCGAGATTGCTGAAACCTCCCCCAGCCCCACACCCCTCCCTATCTCTGTAACCTCCTCCAGCCCCACACCCCTCCCTGTCTCTGTAACCTCCTCCAGCCCTACACCCCTCCCTATCTCTGTCACCTCCCCCAGCCCTACACCCCTCCCTATCTCTGTAACCTCCTCCAGCCCCACACCCCTCCCTATCTCTGTATCCTCCTCCAGCCCAACACCCCTCCCTATCTCTGTAACCTCCTCCTGCCCCACACCCCTCCCCATCTCTGTAACCCCCTCCGGAGCCCTACACCCCTCCCTATCTCTGGAACCTCCTCCAGCCCTACACCCCTCCCTATCTCTGTAACCTCCTCCGGAGCCCTACACCCCTCCCTATCTCTGTAACCTCCTCCGGAGCCCTACACCCCTCCCTATCTCTGTAACCTCCTCCGGAGCCCTACACCCCTCCCTATCTCTGTAACCTCCTCCTGCCCCACACCCCTCCCCATCTCTGTAACCCCCTCCGGAGCCCTACACCCCTCCCTATCTCTGGAACCTCCTCCAGCCCTACACCCCTCCCTATCTCTGTAACCTCCTCCGGAGCCCTACACCCCTCCCTATCTCTGTAACCTCCTCCGGAGCCCTACACCCCTCCCTATCTCTGTAACCTCCTCCGGAGCCCTACACCCCTCCCTATCTCTGTAACCTCCTCCGGAGCCCGACACCTCTCCCTATTACTATATCTCTCCCCTTCCCGCCCCCAGTTAGCTGTGCTCCTCGCGAGCTCATCCACAAGTATGGGGCAGTTCGATAACCAAACTCTCTGTTGTTCAGTGTGTTCCCTGGTTAACTCTGTGCTCTTACTGTCACGGGACAGAAGAAAGAGAGGAGCCTCCCTGGTCACACTGTGAGAGCACAGAACCATATTAAAGGATTAAAGAACACAAGGGGGCTTAAGAGCTGAGAGTTTGTGCACAGCGTATATCGCGTGTTGTCATGAACTGACTGACTATGAGGCCGCAGCTCCTGATTTGTGTCTTTCTTCACTTCTTCAGTTTTTTCCTCTCCCCTCTGCCCCGGGCTGAGAAAGATGGAGCCATTCTTCATTGAGAGGCCAGACAGTGAGCCTGAGCAGGCGATTTGATTGTAGAGGGGATGACTGATCCTGTCCACAGAAGTACACACATACACACAAACGCACACACACAAACGCACATGGACACACTGCTCTCATAGAGTCACACTTCACACACACACACTGCTCTCATAGAGTCACACTTCACACACACACACTGCTCTCATAGAGTCACACTTCACACACACACACTGCCCTCAGAGAGACACACTTCAGACACACACACTGCTCTCATAGAGTCACACTTCACACACACACTGCTCTCATAGAGTCACACTTCACACACACACACACACACACACACTGCCCTCAGAGAGACACACTTCACACACACACACACTGCCCTCTTAGAGTCACACTTCACACACACACACTGCCCTCATAGAGTCACACTTCACACACACACACACTGCCCTCATAGAGTCACACTTCACACACACACACTGCTCTCATAGAGTCACACTTCACACACACACACTGCCCTCATAGAGTCACACTTCACACACACACACACTGCTCTCACAGAGTCACACTTCACACACACACACTGCCCTCATAGAGTCACACTTAACACACACACACACTGCTCTCATTGAGTCACACTTCACACACACACACACTCTGCCCTCATAGAGTCACACTTCACACACACACACACTCTGCCCTCATAGAGTCACACTTCACACACACACACACTGCCCTCATAGAGTCACACTTCACACACACACACACTGCCCTCATAGAGTCACACTTCACACACACACACTGCCCTCATAGAGTCACACTTCACACACACACACACTGCCCTCATAGACTCACACTTCACACACACACACTGCCCTCATAGAGTCACACTTCACACACACACACACTGCCCTCATAGACTCACACTTCACACACACACACACTGCCCTCATAGAGTCACACTTCACACACACACACACTCTGCCCTCATAGAGTCACACTTCACACACACACACTGCCCTCATAGAGTCACACTTCACACACACACACACTGCCCTCATAGAGTCACACTTCACACACACACACTGCTCTCATAGAGTCACACTTCACACACACACACACTGCCCTCATAGAGTCACACTTCACACACACACACTGCCCTCATAGAGTCACACTTCACACACACACACACTGCCCTCATAGTCACACTTCACACACACACACACACTGTCCTCACAGAGTCACACTTCACACACACACACTGTCCTCACAGAGTCACACTTCACACACACACACTGTCCTCACAGAGTCACACTTCACACACACACACTGCCCTCATAGAGTCACACTTCACACACACACACACTGTCCTCACAGAGTCACACTTCACACATACACACTGTCCTCACAGAGTCACACTTCACACACACACACACTGTCCTCACAGAGTCACACTTCACACACACACACTGTCCTCACAGAGTCACACTTCACACACACACACACACTGTCCTCACAGAGTCACACTTCACACACACACTGTCCTCACAGAGTCACACTTCACACACACACACTGCCCTCATAGAGTCACACTTCACACACACACACGCACACACCCTGCTCTCATAGAGTCACACTTCACACATACACACTGCCCTCATAGAGTCACACTTCACACACACACACACTGCCCTCATAGAGTCACACTTCGCGCACAAACACTGCCCTCATAGAGTCACACTTCACACACACAAACTGTCCTCACAGAGTCACACATCACACACACACACTGCCCTCATAGAGTCACACTTCACACACACACTGTCCTCACAGAGTCACACTTCACACACACACTGTCCTCACAGAGTCACACTTCACACACACACACTGTCCTCACAGAGTCACACTTCACACACACACACTGCCCTCAAAGAGTCACACTTCACACACACACACTGCCCTCATAGAGTCACACTTCACACACACACACTGCCCTCATAGAGTCACACTTCACACACACACACTGCTCTCATAGAGTCACACTTCACACACACACACTGCCCTCATAGAGTCACACTTCACACACACACACTGCCCTCATAGAGTCACACTTCACACACACACACTTCCCTCATAGAATCACACTTCACACACACACACACTTCCCTCATAGAGTCACACTTCACACACACACACTGCCCTCAGAGAGACACACTTCACACACACACTGCCCTCATAGAGTCACACTTCACACACACACACACACACTGCCCTCATAGAGTCACACTTCACACACACACACACTGCCCTCATAGAGTCACACTTCACACACACACACTGCCCTCATAGAGACACACTTCACACACACACACACACTGCCCTCATAGAGTCACACTTCACACACACACACTGCCCTCATAGAGACACACTTCACACACACACACTGCCCTCATAGAGTCACACTTCACACACACACACTGCCCTCATAGAGACACACTTCACACACACACACTGCTCTCACAGAGTCACACTTCACACACACACACTGCTCTCATAGAGTCACACTTCACACACACACACACTTCCCTCATAGAGTCACACTTCACACACACACACACTTCCCTCATAGAGTCACACTTCACACACACACACTGTCCTCAAAGAGTCACACTTCACACACACACACTGCCCTCAAAGAGTCACACTTCACACACACACACTGCTCTCATAGAGACACACTTCACACACACACACTGCCCTCACAGAGTCACACTTCACACACACACACACTTCCCTCATAGAATCACACTTCACACACACACACACTGCCCTCATAGAGTCACACTTCACACACACACACTGCCCTCAGAGAGACACACTTCACACACACACACTGCCCTCATACAGTCACACTTCACACACACACACACTGCCCTCATAGAGTCACACTTCACACACACACACTGTCCTCATAGAGTCACACTTCACACACACACACTTCCCTCATAGAATCACACTTCACACACACACACACTTCCCTCATAGAGTCACACTTCACACACACACACTGCCCTCAGAGAGACACACTTCACACACACACACTGCTCTCATAGAGTCACACTTCACACACACACACACACTTCCCTCATCGAGTCACACTTCACACACACACACACACTGCCCTCAGAGAGACACACTTCACACACACACACTGCCCTCATAGAGTCACACTTCACACACACACACACACACACACACTGCCCTCACAGAGTCACACTTCACACACACACACTGCTCTCATAGAGTCACACTTCACACACACACACTGCCCTCATAGAGTCACACTTCACACACACACACTGCTCTCATAGAGTCACACTTCACACACAAACACTGCCCTCATCGAGACACACTTCACACACACACACACTGCCCTCATAGAGTCACACTTCACACACACACACACTGCCCTCATAGAGTCACACTTCACACACACACACTGCCCTCATAGAGACACACTTCACACACACACACTGCCCTCATAGAGTCACACTTCACACACACACACTGCCATCATAGAGACACACTTCACACACACACACTGCTCTCACAGAGTCACACTTCACACACACACACTGCTCTCACAGAGTCACACTTCACACACACACACTGTCCTCACAGAGTCACACTTCACACACACACACTGCCCTCATCGAGTCACACTTCACACACACACACTGTCCTCACAGAGTCACACTTCACACACACACACTGCCCTCATAGAGTCACACTTCACACACACACACTGCCCTCATAGAGTCACACTTCACACACACACACTGCCCTCACAGAGTCACACTTCACACACACACACTGCCCTCATGGAGTCACACTTCACACACACACACTGCCCTCATAGAGTCACACTTCACACACACACTGTCCTCACAGAGTCACACTTCACACACACACACTGTCCTAACAGAGTCACACTTCACACACACACACTGCCCTCATAGAGTCACACTTCACACACACACTGTCCTCACAGAGTCACACTTCACACACACACACTGTCCTCACAGAGTCACACTTCACACACACACACTGCCCTCAAAGAGTCACACTTCACACACACACACTGCTCTCATAGAGTCACACTTCACACACACACACTGCCCTCACAGAGTCACACTTCACACACACACACTGCTCTCATCGAGTCACACTTCACACACACACACTGCCCTCATAGAGTCACACTTCACACACACACTGTCCTCACAGAGTCACACTTCACACACACACACTGTCCTCACAGAGTCACACTTCACACACACACACGGCCCTCATAGAGTCACACTTCACACACACACACTGCTCTCATAGAGTCACACTTCACACACACACACTGTCCTCATAGAGTCACACTTCACACACACACACACTTCCCTCATAGAGTCACACTTCACACACACACACACACTTCCCTCATTGAGTCACACTTCACACACACACACTGCCCTCATAGAGTCACACTTCACACACACACACTGCCCTCATAGAGTCACACTTCACACACACACACTGTCCTCACAGAGTCACACTTCACACACACACACTGTCCTCACAGAGTCACACTTCACACCCACACACTGCCCTCATAGAGTCACACTTCACACACAGACTGTCCTCACAGAGTCACATTTCACACACACACACTGCCCTCATAGAGTCACACTTCACACACACACACACTGCCCTCATAGAGTCACACTTCACACACACACACTGCCCTCACAGAGTCACACTTCACACACACACACTGCCCTCACAGAGTCACACTTCACACACACACACTGTCCTCACAGAGTCACACTTCACACACACACACTGTCCTCATAGAGTCACACTTCACACACACACACTGTCCTCATAGAGTCACACTTCACACACACACACTGCCCTCATAGAGTCACACTTCACACACACACACTGTCCTCACAGAGTCACACTTCACACACACACACTGTCCTCATAGAGTCACACTTCACACACACACACACACACTGTCCTCATAGAGTCACACTTCACACACACACACTGCCCTCATAGAGTCACACTTCACACACACACACTGTCCTCACAGAGTCACACTTCACACACACACACACTTCCCTCATTGAGTCACACTTCACACACACACACACACTTCCCTCACAGAGTCACACTTCACACACACACACACTGCTCTCATAGAGTTATACTTCACACACACACACTGTCCTCACAGAGTCACACTTCACACACACACACTGCCCTCACAGAGTCACACTTCACACACACACACACTGCCCTCATAGAGTCACACTTCACACACACACACTGCTCTCATAGAGTCACACTTCACACACACACACTGCCCTCATAGAGACACACTTCACACACACACACTGCCCTCACAGAGTCACACTTCACACACACACACTGCCCTCATAGAGTCACACTTCACACACACACACTGCCCTCATAGAGTCACACTTCACACACACACACTGCCCTCATAGAGTCACACTTCACACACACACACTGCCCTCACAGAGTCACACTTCACACACACACACACTGCCCTCATAGAGTCACACTTCACACACACACACACTGCTCTCATAGAGTCACACTTCACACACACACACTGCCCTCATAGAGACACACTTCACACACACACACTGCCCTCACAGAGTCACACTTCACACACACACACTGCCCTCACAGAGTCACACTTCACGCACACACACACTGCCCTCATAGAGTCACACTTCACACACACACACTGCCCTCATCGAGACACACTTCACACACACACACTGCCCTCACAGAGTCACACTTCACACACACACACTGCCCTCACAGAGTCACACTTCACACACACACACTGTCCTCACAGAGTCACACTTCACACACACACACGGCCCTCATAGAGTCACACTTCACACACACACACTGCTCTCATAGAGTCACACTTCACACACACACACTGTCCTCATAGAGTCACACTTCACACACACACACACTTCCCTCATAGAGTCACACTTCACACACACACACACACACTTCCCTCATTGAGTCACACTTCACACACACACACTGCCCTCATAGAGTCACACTTCACACACACACACTGCCCTCATAGAGTCACACTTCACACACACACACTGTCCTCACAGAGTCACACTTCACACACACACACTGTCCTCACAGTGTCACACTTCACACCCACACACTGCCCTCATAGAGTCACACTTCACACACAGACTGTCCTCACAGAGTCACATTTCACACACACACACTGCCCTCATAGAGTCACACTTCACACACACACACTGCCCTCACAGAGTCACACTTCACACACACACACTGTCCTCACAGAGTCACACTTCACACACACACACTGTCCTCATAGAGTCACACTTCACACACACACACTGTCCTCATAGAGTCACACTTCACACACACACACTGCCCTCATAGAGTCACACTTCACACACACACACTGTCCTCACAGAGTCACACTTCACACACACACACTGCCCTCACAGAGTCACACTTCACACACACACACACTGCCCTCATAGAGTCACACTTCACACACACACACTGCTCTCATAGAGTCACACTTCACACACACACACTGCCCTCATAGAGACACACTTCACACACACACACTGCCCTCACAGAGTCACACTTCACACACACACACTGCCCTCATAGAGTCACACTTCACACACACACACTGCCCTCATAGAGTCACACTTCACACACACACACTGCCCTCATAGAGTCACACTTCACACACACACACTGCCCTCACAGAGTCACACTTCACACACACACACACTGCCCTCATAGAGTCACACTTCACACACACACACACTGCTCTCATAGAGTCACACTTCACACACACACACTGCCCTCATAGAGACACACTTCACACACACACACTGCCCTCACAGAGTCACACTTCACACACACACACTGCCCTCACAGAGTCACACTTCACGCACACACACACTGCCCTCATAGAGTCACACTTCACACACACACACTGCCCTCATCGAGACACACTTCACACACACACACTGCCCTCACAGAGTCACACTTCACACACACACACTGCCCTCACAGAGTCACACTTCACACACACACACTGTCCTCACAGAGTCACACTTCACACACACACACGGCCCTCATAGAGTCACACTTCACACACACACACTGCTCTCATAGAGTCACACTTCACACACACACACTGTCCTCATAGAGTCACACTTCACACACACACACACTTCCCTCATAGAGTCACACTTCACACACACACACACACACTTCCCTCATTGAGTCACACTTCACACACACACACTGCCCTCATAGAGTCACACTTCACACACACACACTGCCCTCATAGAGTCACACTTCACACACACACACTGTCCTCACAGAGTCACACTTCACACACACACACTGTCCTCACAGTGTCACACTTCACACCCACACACTGCCCTCATAGAGACACACTTCACACACAGACTGTCCTCACAGAGTCACATTTCACACACACACACTGCCCTCATAGAGTCACACTTCACACACACACACTGCCCTCACAGAGTCACACTTCACACACACACACTGTCCTCACAGAGTCACACTTCACACACACACACTGTCCTCATAGAGTCACACTTCACACACACACACTGTCCTCATAGAGTCACACTTCACACACACACACTGCCCTCATAGAGTCACACTTCACACACACACACTGTCCTCACAGAGTCACACTTCACACACACACACTGTCCTCATAGAGTCACACTTCACACACACACACACACTGTCCTCATATAGTCACACTTCACACACACACACTGCCCTCATAGAGTCACACTTCACACACACACACTGTCCTCACAGAGTCACACTTCACACACACACACACTTCCCTCATTGAGTCACACTTCACACACACACACACACTTCCCTCACAGAGTCACACTTCACACACACACACACTGCTCTCATAGAGTTATACTTCACACACACACACTGTCCTCACAGAGTCACACTTCACACACACACACTGCCCTCACAGAGTCACACTTCACACACACACACACTGCCCTCATAGAGTCACACTTCACACACACACACTGCTCTCATAGAGTCACACTTCACACACACACACTGCCCTCATAGAGACACACTTCACACACACACACTGCCCTCACAGAGTCACACTTCACACACACACACTGCCCTCATAGAGTCACACTTCACACACACACACTGCCCTCATAGAGTCACACTTCACACACACACACTGCCCTCATAGAGTCACACTTCACACACACACACTGCCCTCACAGAGTCACACTTCACACACACACACACTGCCCTCATAGAGTCACACTTCACACACACACACACTGCTCTCATAGAGTCACACTTCACACACACACACTGCCCTCATAGAGACACACTTCACACACACACACTGCCCTCACAGAGTCACACTTCACACACACACACTGCCCTCACAGAGTCACACTTCACGCACACACACACTGCCCTCATAGAGTCACACTTCACACACACACACTGCCCTCATCGAGACACACTTCATACACACACACTGCCCTCACAGAGTCACACTTCACACACACACACTGCCCTCACAGAGTCACACTTCACACACACACACACTGCCCTCATCGAGTCACACTTCACACACACACACTGCCCTCACAGAGTCACACTTCACACACACACACTGCCCTCATAGAGTCACACTTCACACACACACACTGCCCTCATAGAGTCACACTTCACACACACACACACACACACACACACACTGCTCTCATAGAGTCACACTTCACACACACACACTGCCCTCATAGAGTCACACTTCACACACACACACACTGCCCTCATAGAGTCACACTTCACACACACACACTGCTCTCATAGAGACACACTTCACACACACACACTGCCTTCATCGAGTCACACTTCACACACACACACTGCTCTCATAGAGACACACTTCACACACACACACTGCTCTCATAGAGTCACACTTCACACACACACACTGTCCTCACAGAGTCACACTTCACACACACACACTGCCCTCACAGAGTCACACTTCACACACACACACACACTGCCCTCACAGAGTCACACTTCACACACACACACACTGCCCTCATAGAGTCACACTTCACACACACACACACACTGCTCTCATAGAGTCACACTTCACACACACACACTGCCCTCATAGAGTCACACTTCACACACACACACTGCCCTCATAGAGTCACACTTCACACACACACACACACACACACTGCTCTCATAGAGTCACACTTCACACACACACACTGCCCTCATAGAGTCACACTTCACACACACACACACTGCCCTCACAGAGTCACACTTCACACACACACACACTGTCCTCACAGAGTCACACTTCACACACACACACTGTCCTCACAGAGTCACACTTCTCACATGCACACTGCCCTCATAGAGTCACACTTCACACACACACACTGCCCTCATAGAGTCACACTTCACACACACACACACTGCCCTCATAGAGTCACACTTCACACACACACACTGTCCTCACAGAGTCACACTTCACACACACACACTGTCCTCACAGAGTCACACTTCACACACACACACTGCCCTCATAGAGTCACACTTCACACACACACACTGCCCTCATAGAGTCACACTTCACACACACACACTGCCCTCAGAGTCACACTTCACACACACACACACTTCCCTCATAGAGTCACACTTCACACACACACACACTTCCCTCATAGAGACACACTTCACACACACACACTGCCCTCATAGTCACACTTCACACACACACACACACACACACACACTGCCCTCATAGAGTCACACTTCACACACACACACTGCCCTCAGAGAGACACACTTCACACACACACACTGCCCTCATAGAGTCACACTTCACACACACACTTCCCTCAGAGAGACACACTTCACACACACACACACTGCCCTCATAGAGTCACACTTCACACACACACACTGCTCTCATAGAGTCACACTTCACACACACACACTGCCCTCATAGAGTCACACTTCACACACACACACTGCCCTCATAGAGTCACACTTCACACACACACACACACACACACTGCTCTCATAGAGTCACACTTCACACACACACACTGCCCTCATAGAGTCACACTTCACACACACACACACTGCCCTCACAGAGTCACACTTCACACACACACACACTGTCCTCACAGAGTCACACTTCACACACACACACTGTCCTCACAGAGTCACACTTCTCACATACACACTGCCCTCATAGAGTCACACTTCACACACACACACTGCTCTCACAGAGTCACACTTCACACACACACACTGCTCTCACAGAGTCACACTTCACACACACACACTGCTCTCATAGAGTCACACTTCACACACACACACTGCCCTCATAGAGTCACACTTCACACACACACACACTTCCCTCATAGAGACACACTTCACACACACACACTGCCCTCATAGTCACACTTCACACACACACACACACACACACACTGCCCTCATAGAGTCACACTTCACACACACACACTGCTCTCAGAGAGTCACACTTCACACACACACACTGCTCTCAGAGAGTCACACTTCACACACACACACTGCCCTCAGAGAGACACACTTCACACACACACACTGCTCTCACAGAGTCACACTTCACACACACACACTGCTCTCACAGAGTCACACTTCACACACACACACTGCTCTCATAGAGTCACACTTCACACACACACACTGCCCTCATAGAGTCACACTTCACACACACACACTGCCCTCAGAGAGACACACTTCACACACACACACTGCCCTCATAGAGTCACACTTCACACACACACACACTTCCCTCAGAGAGACACACTTCACACACACACACACTGCCCTCATAGAGTCACACTTCACACACACACACTGCTCTCATAGAGTCACACTTCACACACACACACTGCCCTCATAGAGTCACACTTCACACACACACACTGCCCTCATAGAGTCACACTTAACACACACACACACACACACTGCTCTCATAGAGTCAAACTTCACACACACACACTGCCCTCATAGAGTCACACTTCACACACACACACACTGCCCTCACAAAGTCACACTTCACACACACACACACTGTCCTCACAGAGTCACACTTCACACACACACACTGTCCTCACAGAGTCACACTTCTCACATACACACTGCCCTCATAGAGTCACACTTCACACACACACACTGCCCTCATAGAGTCACACTTCACACACACACACACTGCCCTCATAGAGTCACACTTCACACACACACACTGTCCTCACAGAGTCACACTTCACACACACACACTGTCCTCACAGAGTCACACTTCACACACACACACTGCCCTCATAGAGTCACACTTCACACACACACACTGCCCTCATAGAGTCACACTTCACACACACACACTGCCCTCATAGAGTCACACTTCACACACACACACACTTCCCTCATAGAGTCACACTTCACACACACACACACACTTCCCTCATAGAGACACACTTCACACACACACACTGCCCTCATAGTCACACTTCACACACACACACACACACACTGCCCTCATAGAGTCACACTTCACACACACACACTGCTCTCAGAGAGTCACACTTCACACACACACACTGCTCTCAGAGAGTCACACTTCACACACACACACTGCCCTCAGAGAGACACACTTCACACACACACACTGCTCTCACAGAGTCACACTTCACACACACACACTGCTCTCACAGAGTCACACTTCACACACACACACTGCTCTCATAGAGTCACACTTCACACACACACACTGCCCTCATAGAGTCACACTTCACACACACACACTGCCCTCAGAGAGACACACTTCACACACACACACTGCCCTCATGGAGTCACACTTCACACACACACACACTTCCCTCAGAGAGACACACTTCACACACACACACACTGCCCTCATAGAGTCACACTTCACACACACACACTGCTCTCATAGAGACACACTTCACACACACACACACTGCCCTCATCGAGTCACACTTCACACACACACACTGCTCTCATAGAGACACACTTCACACACACACACTGCTCTCATAGAGTCACACTTCACACACACACACTGTCCTCACAGAGTCACACTTCACACACACACACTGCCCTCACAGAGTCACACTTCACACACACACACACTGCCCTCACAGAGTCACACTTCACACACACACACACTGCCCTCACAGAGTCACACTTCACACACACACACACTGCCCTCATAGAGTCACACTTCACACACACACACACTGCTCTCATAGAGTCACACTTCACACACACACACTGCCCTCATAGAGTCACACTTCACACACACACACTGCCCTCATAGAGTCACACTTCACACACACACACACACACACACACTGCTCTCATAGAGTCACACTTCACACACACACACTGCCCTCATAGAGTCACACTTCACACACACACACACTGCCCTCACAGAGTCACACTTCACACACACACACACACTGTCCTCACAGAGTCACACTTCACACACACACACTGTCCTCACAGAGTCACACTTCTCACATACACACTGCCCTCATAGAGTCACACTTCACACACACACACTGCCCTCATAGAGTCACACTTCACACACACACACACTGCCCTCATAGAGTCACACTTCACACACACACACTGTCCTCACAGAGTCACACTTCACACACACATACTGCCCTCATAGAGTCACACTTCACACACACACACTGTCCTCACAGAGTCACACTTCACACACACACACTGTCCTCACAGAGTCACACTTCACACACACACACTGCTCTCATAGAGTCACACTTCACACACACACACTGCCCTCATAGAGTCACACTTCACACACACACACTGCCCTCAGAGAGACACACTTCACACACACACACTGCCCTCATAGAGTCACACTTCACACACACACACACTTCCCTCAGAGAGACACACTTCACACACACACACACTGCCCTCATAGAGTCACACTTCACACACACACACTGCTCTCATAGAGTCACACTTCACACACACACACTGCCCTCATAGAGTCACACTTCACACACACACACTGCCCTCATAGAGTCACACTTCACACACACACACTGCCCTCATAGAGTCACACTTCACACACACACACACACACACACACACACTGCTCTCATAGAGTCACACTTCACACACACACACTGCCCTCATAGAGTCACACTTCACACACACACACACTGCCCTCACAGAGTCACACTTCACACACACACACACTGTCCTCACAGAGTCACACTTCACACACACACACTGTCCTCACAGAGTCACACTTCTCACATACACACTGCCCTCATAGAGTCACACTTCACACACACACACTGCTCTCACAGAGTCACACTTCACACACACACACTGCTCTCACAGAGTCACACTTCACACACACACACTGCTCTCATAGAGTCACACTTCACACACACACACTGCCCTCATAGAGTCACACTTCACACACACACACACTTCCCTCATAGAGACACACTTCACACACACACACTGCCCTCATAGTCACACTTCACACACACACACACACACACACACACTGCCCTCATAGAGTCACACTTCACACACACACACTGCTCTCAGAGAGTCACACTTCACACACACACACTGCTCTCAGAGAGTCACACTTCACACACACACACTGCCCTCAGAGAGACACACTTCACACACACACACTGCTCTCACAGAGTCACACTTCACACACACACACTGCTCTCACAGAGTCACACTTCACACACACACACTGCTCTCATAGAGTCACACTTCACACACACACACTGCCCTCATAGAGTCACACTTCACACACACACACTGCCCTCAGAGAGACACACTTCACACACACACACTGCCCTCATAGAGTCACACTTCACACACACACACACTTCCCTCAGAGAGACACACTTCACACACACACACACTGCCCTCATAGAGTCACACTTCACACACACACACTGCTCTCATAGAGTCACACTTCACACACACACACTGCCCTCATAGAGTCACACTTCACACACACACACTGCCCTCATAGAGTCACACTTAACACACACACACACACACTGCTCTCATAGAGTCACACTTCACACACACACACTGCCCTCATAGAGTCACACTTCACACACACACACTGCCCTCATAGAGTCACACTTCACACACACACACACTGCCCTCATAGAGTCACACTTCACACACACACACTGTCCTCACAGAGTCACACTTCACACACACATACTGCCCTCATAGAGTCACACTTCACACACACACACTGTCCTCACAGAGTCACACTTCACACACACACACTGTCCTCACAGAGTCACACTTCACACACACACACTGCTCTCATAGAGTCACACTTCACACACACACACTGCCCTCATAGAGTCACACTTCACACACACACACACTGCCCTCAGAGAGACACACTTCACACACACACACTGCCCTCATAGAGTCACACTTCACACACACACACACTTCCCTCAGAGAGACACACTTCACACACACACACACTGCCCTCATAGAGTCACACTTCACACACACACACTGCTCTCATAGAGTCACACTTCACACACACACACTGCCCTCATAGAGTCACACTTCACACACACACACTGCCCTCATAGAGTCACACTTCACACACACACACACACACACACACACTGCTCTCATAGAGTCACACTTCACACACACACACTGCCCTCATAGAGTCACACTTCACACACACACACACTGCCCTCACAGAGTCACACTTCACACACACACACACTGTCCTCACAGAGTCACACTTCACACACACACACTGTCCTCACAGAGTCACACTTCTCACATACACACTGCCCTCATAGAGTCACACTTCACACACACACACTGCTCTCACAGAGTCACACTTCACACACACACACTGTCCTCACAGAGTCACACTTCACACACACATACTGCCCTCATAGAGTCACACTTCACACACACACACTGTCCTCACAGAGTCACACTTCACACACACACACTGTCCTCACAGAGTCACACTTCACACACACACACTGCTCTCATAGAGTCACACTTCACACACACACACTGCCCTCATAGAGTCACACTTCACACACACACACACTGCCCTCAGAGAGACACACTTCACACACACACACTGCCCTCATAGAGTCACACTTCACACACACACACACTTCCCTCAGAGAGACACACTTCACACACACACACACTGCCCTCATAGAGTCACACTTCACACACACACACTGCTCTCATAGAGTCACACTTCACACACACACACTGCCCTCATAGAGTCTCACTTCACACACACACACTGCCCTCATAGAGTCACACTTCACACACACACACACACTGCTCTCATAGAGTCACACTTCACACACACACACTGCCCTCATAGAGTCACACTTCACACACACACACACTGCCCTCACAGAGTCACACTTCACACACACACACACTGTCCTCACAGAGTCACACTTCACACACACACACTGTCCTCACAGAGTCACACTTCTCACATACACACTGCCCTCATAGAGTCACACTTCACACACAAACACTGCTCTCACAGAGTCACACTTCACACACACACACTGCTCTCACAGAGTCACACTTCACACACACACACTGCTCTCATAGAGTCACACTTCACACACACACACTGCCCTCATAGAGTCACACTTCACACACACACACACTTCCCTCATAGAGACACACTTCACACACACACACTGCCCTCATAGTCACACTTCACACACACACACACACACACACACACTGCCCTCATAGAGTCACACTTCACACACACACACTGCTCTCAGAGAGTCACACTTCACACACACACACTGCTCTCAGAGAGTCACACTTCACACACACACACTGCCCTCAGAGAGACACACTTCACACACACACACTGCTCTCACAGAGTCACACTTCACACACACACACTGCTCTCACAGAGTCACACTTCACACACACACACTGCTCTCATAGAGTCACACTTCACACACACACACTGCCCTCAGAGAGACACACTTCACACACACACACTGCCCTCATAGAGTCACACTTCACACACACACACACTTCCCTCAGAGAGACACACTTCACACACACACACACTACCCTCATAGAGTCACACTTCACACACACACACTGCTCTCATAGAGTCACACTTCACACACACACACTGCCCTCATAGAGTCACACTTCACACACACACACTGCCCTCATAGAGTCACACTTAACACACACACACACACACACACTGCTCTCATAGAGTCACACTTCACACACACACACTGCCCTCATAGAGTCACACTTCACACACACACACACTGCCCTCACAGAGTCACACTTCACACACACACACACTGTCCTCACAGAGTCACACTTCACACACACACACTGTCCTCACAGAGTCACACTTCTCACATACACACTGCCCTCATAGAGTCACACTTCACACACACACACTGCCCTCATAGAGTCACACTTCACACACACACACACTGCCCTCATAGAGTCACACTTCACACACACACACTGTCCTCACAGAGTCACACTTCACACACACACACTGTCCTCACAGAGTCACACTTCACACACACACACTGCCCTCATAGAGTCACACTTCACACACACACACACTTCCCTCATAGAGTCACACTTCACACACACACACACTTCCCTCATAGAGACACACTTCACACACACACACTGCCCTCATAGTCACACTTCACACACACACACACACACTGCCCTCATAGAGTCACACTTCACACACACACACTGCTCTCAGAGAGTCACACTTCACACACACACACTGCTCTCAGAGAGTCACACTTCACACACACACACTGCCCTCAGAGAGACACACTTCACACACACACACTGCTCTCACAGAGTCACACTTCACACACACACACTGCTCTCACAGAGTCACACTTCACACACACACACTGCTCTCATAGAGTCACACTTCACACACACACACTGCCCTCATAGAGTCACACTTCACACACACACACTGCCCTCAGAGAGACACACTTCACACACACACACTGCCCTCATGGAGTCACACTTCACACACACACACACTTCCCTCAGAGAGACACACTTCACACACACACACACTGCCCTCATAGAGTCACACTTCACACACACACACTGCTCTCATAGAGACACACTTCACACACACACACACTGCCCTCATCGAGTCACACTTCACACACACACACTGCTCTCATAGAGACACACTTCACACACACACACTGCTCTCATAGAGTCACACTTCACACACACACACTGTCCTCACAGAGTCACACTTCACACACACACACTGCCCTCACAGAGTCACACTTCACACACACACACACTGCCCTCACAGAGTCACACTTCACACACACACACACTGCCCTCACAGAGTCACACTTCACACACACACACACTGCCCTCATAGAGTCACACTTCACACACACACACACTGCTCTCATAGAGTCACACTTCACACACACACACTGCCCTCATAGAGTCACACTTCACACACACACACTGCCCTCATAGAGTCACACTTCACACACACACACACACACACACACACTGCTCTCATAGAGTCACACTTCACACACACACACTGCCCTCATAGAGTCACACTTCACACATACACACACTGCCCTCACAGAGTCACACTTCACACACACACACACTGTCCTCACAGAGTCACACTTCACACACACACACTGTCCTCACAGAGTCACACTTCTCACATACACACTGCCCTCATAGAGTCACACTTCACACACACACACTGCCCTCATAGAGTCACACTTCACACACACACACACTGCCCTCATAGAGTCACACTTCACACACACACACTGTCCTCACAGAGTCACACTTCACACACACATACTGCCCTCATAGAGTCACACTTCACACACACACACTGTCCTCACAGAGTCACACTTCACACACACACACTGCTCTCATAGAGTCACACTTCACACACACACACTGCCCTCATAGAGTCACACTTCACACACACACACACTTCCCTCATAGAGTCACACTTCACACACACACACACTTCCCTCATAGAGTCACACTTCACACACACACACACTTCCCTCATAGAGACACACTTCACACACACACACTGCCCTCATAGTCACACTTCACACACACACACTGCTCTCAGAGAGTCACACTTCACACACACACACTGCTCTCAGAGAGTCACACTTCACACACACACACTGCCCTCAGAGAGACACACTTCTCACACACACACTGCTCTCACAGAGTCACACTTCACACACACACACTGCTCTCACAGAGTCACACTTCACACACACACACTGCTCTCATAGAGTCACACTTCACACACACACACTGCCCTCATAGAGTCACACTTCACACACACACACTGCCCTCAGAGAGACACACTTCACACACACACACTGCCCTCATAGAGTCACACTTCACACACACACACACTTCCCTCATAGAGTCACACTTCACACACACACACTGCCCTCATAGAGTCACACTTCACACACACACACTGCCCTCACAGAGTCACACTTCACACACACACACTGCCCTCATAGAGTCACACTTCACACACACACACTGCTCTCATGGACTCACACTTCACACACACACACTGCCCTCATAGAGTCACACTTCACACACACACACACTGCCCTCATAGAGTCACACTTCACACACACACACTGCCCTCATAGAGTCACACTTCACACACACACACTGCTCTCAGAGAGTCACACTTCACACACACACACTGCTCTCAGAGAGTCACACTTCACACACACACACTGCCCTCAGAGAGACACACTTCACACACACACACTGCTCTCACAGAGTCACACTTCACACACACACACTGCTCTCACAGAGTCACACTTCACACACACACACTGCTCTCATAGAGTCACACTTCACACACACACACTGCCCTCATAGAGTCACACTTCACACACACACACTGCCCTCAGAGAGACACACTTCACACACACACACACTGCCCTCATAGAGTCACACTTCACACACACACACACTTCCCTCAGAGAGACACACTTCACACACACACACACTGCCCTCATAGAGTCACACTTCACACACACACACTGCTCTCATAGAGACACACTTCACACACACACACACTGCCCTCATCGAGTCACACTTCACACACACACACTGCTCTCATAGAGTCACACTTCACACACACACACTGTCCTCACAGAGTCACACTTCACACACACACACTGCCCTCACAGAGTCACACTTCACACACACACACACTGCCCTCACAGAGTCACACTTCACACACACACACACTGCCCTCATAGAGTCACACTTCACACACACACACACTGCTCTCATAGAGTCACACTTCACACACACACACTGCCCTCATAGAGTCACACTTCACACACACACACTGCCCTCATAGAGTCACACTTCACACACACACACACACACACACACACACTGCTCTCATAGAGTCACACTTCACACACACACACTGCCCTCATAGCGTCACACTTCACACACACACACACTGCCCTCACAGAGTCACACTTCACACACACACACACTGTCCTCACAGAGTCACACTTCACACACACACACTGTCCTCACAGAGTCACACTTCTCACATACACACTGCCCTCATAGAGTCACACTTCACACACACACACTGCCCTCATAGAGTCACACTTCACACACACACACACTGCCCTCATAGTGTCACACTTCACACACACACACTGTCCTCACAGAGTCACACTTCACACACACACACTGTCCTCACAGAGTCACACTTCACACACACACACTGCCCTCATAGAGTCACACTTCACACACACACACTGTCCTCACAGAGTCACACTTCACACACACACACTGTCCTCACAGAGTCACACTTCACACACACACACTGCCCTCATAGAGTCACACTTCACACACACACACTGTCCTCACAGAGTCACACTTCACACACACACACTGTCCTCACAGAGTCACACTTCACACACACACACTGCTCTCATAGAGTCACACTTCACACACACACACTGCCCTCATAGAGTCACACTTCACACACACACACACTTCCCTCATAGAGTCACACTTCACACACACACACACTTCCCTCATAGAGACACACTTCACACACACACACTGCCCTCATAGTCACACTTCACACACACACACACACACACACTGCCCTCATAGAGTCACACTTCACACACACACACTGCTCTCAGAGAGTCACACTTCACACACACACACTGCCCTCATAGAGTCACACTTCACACACACACACTGCCCTCACAGAGTCACACTTCACACACACACACTGCCCTCATAGAGTCACACTTCACACACACACACTGCTCTCATAGAGTCACACTTCACACACACACACTGCCCTCATAGAGTCACACTTCACACACACACACACTGCCCTCATAGAGTCACACTTCACACACACACACTGTCCTCATAGAGTCACACTTCACACACACACACACACACTTCCCTCATAGAGTCACACTTCACACACACACACTGCCCTCACAGAGTCACACTTCACACACACACACACTGTCCTCATAGAGTCACACTTCACACACACACACACTGCCCTCATAGAGTCACACTTCACACACACACACTGCCCTCATAGAGTCACACTTCACACACACACACTGCCCTCACAGAGTCACACTTCACACACACACACTGCCCTCACAGAGTCACACTTCACACACACACACTGTCCTCACAGAGTCACACTTCACACCCACACACTGCCCTCACAGAGTCACACTTCACACACACACACACTGCCCTCATAGAGTCACACTTCACACACACACACTGCCCTCATAGAGTCACACTTCACACACACACACTGTCCTCACAGAGTCACACTTCACACACACACACACTTCCCTCATTGAGTCACACTTCACACACACACACACACTTCCCTCATAGAGTCACACTTCACAGACACACACTGTCCTCACAGAGTCACACGTCACACACACACACACTGCCCTCATGGAGTCACACTTCACACACACACACTGCCCTCACAGAGTCACACTTCACACACACACACACTGCTCTCATGGAGTCACACTTCACACACACACACTGCCCTCATCGAGTCACACTTCACACACACACACTGCCCTCACAGAGTCACACTTCACACACACACACACTGCTCTCATAGAGTCACACTTCACACACACACACTGTCCTCACAGAGTCACACTTCACACACACACACTGCCCTCACAGAGTCACACTTCACACACACACACACACTGCCCTCACAGAGTCACACTTCACACACACACACACTGCCCTCATAGAGTCACACTTCACACACACACACTGCCCTCATAGAGTCACACTTCACACACACACACTGCCCTCATAGAGTCACACTTCACACACACACACACACACACTGCTCTCATAGAGTCACACTTCACACACACACACTGCCCTCATAGAGTCACACTTCACACACACACACACTGCCCTCATAGAGTCACACTTCACACACACACACTGCTCTCATAGAGACACACTTCACACACACACACTGCCCTCATCGAGTCACACTTCACACACACACACTGCTCTCATAGAGACACACTTCACACACACACACTGCTCTCATAGAGTCACACTTCACACACACACACTGTCCTCACAGAGTCACACTTCACACACACACACTGCCCTCACAGAGTCACACTTCACACACACACACACTGCCCTCACAGAGTCACACTTCACACACACACACACTGCCCTCATCGAGTCACACTTCACACACACACACACTGCTCTCATAGAGTCACACTTCACACACACACACTGCCCTCATAGAGTCACACTTCACACACACACACTGCCCTCATAGAGTCACACTTCACACACACACACACGGCACACTCTGCCCTCATAGAGTCACACTTCACACACACTGCCCTCACAGAGTCACACTGCACACACACACACACTGTCCTCACAGAGTCACACTTCACACACACACACTGTCCTCACAGAGTCACACTTCTCACATACACACTGCCCTCATAGAGTCACACTTCACACACACACACTGCCCTCATAGAGTCACACTTCACACACACACACTGCCCTCATAGAGTCACACTTCACACACACACACTGTCCTCATAGAGTCACACTTCACACACACACACTGCCCTGATAGAGTCACACTTCACACACACACACTGTCCTCACAGAGTCACACTTCACACACACACACACACACACACACACACCCTGCTCTCATCGAGTCACACTTCACACACACACACACTGCCCTCATAGAGTCACACTTCACACACACACACTGTCCTCATAGAGTCACACTTCACACACACACACTGCTCTCAGAGAGTCACACTTCACACACACACACTGCCCTCAGAGAGACACACTTCACACACACACACTGCTCTCACAGAGTCACACTTCACACACACACACTGCTCTCACAGAGTCACACTTCACACACACACACTGCTCTCAGAGAGTCACACTTCACACACACACACTGCCCTCATAGAGTCACACTTCACACACACACACTGCCCTCAGAGAGACACACTTCACACACACACACACTGCCCTCATAGAGTCACACTTCACACACACACACTGCCCTCATAGAGTCACACTTCACACACACACACTGCCCTCAGAGAGACAAACTTCACACACACACACTGCCCTCATAGAGTCACACTTCACACACACACACTGCCCTCATAGAGTCACACTTCACACACACACACTGCTCTCATAGAGACACACTTCACACACACACACACACACTGCCCTCATAGAGTCACACTTCACACACACACACTGTCCTCACAGAGTCACACTTCACACACACACACTGTCCTCACAGAGTCACACTTCACACATACACACTGCCCTCATAGAGTCACACTTCACACACACACTGTCCTCACAGAGTCACACTTCACACACACTGTCCTCACAGATTCACACCTCACACACACACACTGCCCTCATAGAGTCACACTTCACACACACACACACACACACACACCCTGCTCTCATCGAGTCACACTTCACACACACACACACTGTCCTCATAGAGTCACACTTCACACACACACACTGCCCTCATAGAGTCACACTTCACACACACACACACACACTGCCCTCATAGAGTCATACTTCACACACACACACACTGTCCTCATAGAGTCATCCTTCACACACACACACACTGCCCTCATAGAGTCACACTTCACACACACACACACACACTGCCCTCATAGAGTCATACTTCACACACACACACACTGTCCTCATAGAGTCACACTTCACACACACACACTGTCCTCACAGAGTCACACTTCACACACACACACTGTCCTCACAGAGTCACACTTCACACACACACACTGCCCTCACAGAGTCACACTTCACACACACACACACTGCCCTCATGGAGTCACACTTCACACACACACACTGCCCTCATAGAGTCACACTTCACACACACACACACACACTGCCCTCATAGAGTCACACTTCACACACACACACACTTCCCTCATAGAGACACACTTCACACACACACACTGCCCTCATAGAGTCACACTTCACACACACACACACACTGCCCTCACAGAGTCACACTTCACACACACACACACACACTGCTCTCATAGAGTCACACTTCACACACACACACACTTCCCTCATAGAGTCACACTTCACACACACACACACACTGCCCTCACAGAGTCACACTTCACACACACACACACACACTGCTCTCATAGAGTCACACTTCACACACACACACTGCTCTCACAGAGTCACACTTCACACACACACACTGCTCTCATAGAGTCACACTTCACACACACACTGCTCTCATAGTGTCACACTTCACACACACACACACTGCCCTCATAGAGTCACACTTCACACACACACACTGCCCTCATAGAGTCACACTTCACACACACACACTGCCCTCATAGAGTCACACTTCACACACACACACTGCTCTCATAGAGACACACTTCACACACACACACTGCCCTCAGAGAGACACACTTCACACACACACACTGCCCTCATAGAGTCACACTTCACACACACACACACACTGCCCTCATAGAGTCACACTTCACACACACACACTGCCCTCATAGAGTCACACTTCACACACACACACTGCTCTCATAGAGACACACTTCACACACACACACTGCTCTCATAGAGTCACACTTCACACACACACACTGCTCTCATAGAGACACACTTCACACACACACACTGCCCTCACAGAGTCACACTTCACACACACACACACTGTCATCACAGAGTCACACTTCACACACACACACTGCCCTCATAGAGTCACACTTCACACACACACTGTCCTCACAGAGTCACACTTCACACACACACACTGTCCTCACAGAGTCACACTTCACACACACACACTGCCCTCATAGAGTCACACTTCACACACACACACACACACTGCCCTCATAGAGTCACACTTCACACACACACACACTTCCCTCATAGAGACACACTTCACACACACACACTGCCCTCATAGAGTCACACTTCACACACACACACACACTGCCCTCACAGAGTCACACTTCACACACACACACACACACTGCTCTCATAGAGTCACACTTCACACACACACACACTTCCCTCATAGAGTCACACTTCACACACACACACACACTGCCCTCACAGAGTCACACTTCACACACACACACACACACTGCTCTCATAGAGTCACACTTCACACACACACACTGCTCTCACAGAGTCACACTTCACACACACACACTGCTCTCATAGAGTCACACTTCACACACACACTGCTCTCATAGTGTCACACTTCACACACACACACACTGCCCTCATAGAGTCACACTTCACAAACACACACTGCCCTCATAGAGTCACACTTCACACACACACACTGCCCTCATTGAGTCACACTTCACACACACACACTGCCCTCATAGAGTCACACTTCACACACACACACTGCTCTCATAGAGACACACTTCACACACACACACTGCCCTCAGAGAGACACACTTCACACACACACACTGCCCTCATAGAGTCACACTTCACACACACACACACACACTGCCCTCATAGAGTCACACTTCACACACACACACTGCCCTCATAGAGTCACACTTCACACACACACACTGCTCTCATAGAGACACACTTCACACACACACACTGCTCTCATAGAGTCACACTTCACACACACACACTGCTCTCATAGAGACACACTTCACACACACACACTGCCCTCACAGAGTCACACTTCACACACACACACACTGTCATCACAGAGTCACACTTCACACACACACACTGCCCTCATAGAGTCACACTTCACACACACACTGTCCTCACAGAGTCACACTTCACACACACACACTGTCCTCACAGAGTCACACTTCACACACACACACTGCCCTCATAGAGTCACACTTCACACACACACACACTGCTCTCATAGAGTCACACTTCACACACACACTGCCCTCATAGAGTCACACTTCACACACACACACTGTCCTCACAGAGTCACACTTCACACACACACACACTGCCCTCATAGAGTCACACTTCACACACACACACGCACACACCCTGCTCTCATAGAGTCACACTTCACACACACACACACTGCCCTCATAGAGTCACACTTCACACACACACACTGCTCTCATAGAGTCACACTTCACACACACACACTGCCCTCATAGATTCACACTTCACACACACACACACTGTCCTCATAGAGTCACACTTCACACACACACACACTGCCCTCATAGAGTCACACTTCACACACACACACTGCCCTCATAGAGTCACACTTCACACACACACACTGCCCTCATAGAGTCACACTTCACACACACACACACTGCCCTCATAGAGTCACACTTCACACACACACACACTGCCCTCATAGAGTCACACTTCACACACACACACTGCCCTGACAGAGTCACACTTCACACACACACACTGTCCTCACAGAGTCACACTTCACACACACACACTGCCCTCATAGAGTCACACTTCACACACACACACACTTCTCTGATAGAGTCACACTTCACACACACACACTGCCCTCATAGAGTCACACTTCACACACACACACACTTCCCTCATAGAGTCACACTTCACACACACACACACACACACACTGCCCTCATAGAGTCACACTTCACACACACACACTGCCCTCATAGAGTCACACTTCACACACACACACTGCCCTCATAGAGTCACACTTCACACACACACACTGCCCTCATAGAGTCACACTTCACACACACACACACTGCCCTCATAGAGTCACACTTCACACACACACACTGCCCTCATAGAGTCACACTTCACACACACACACACACTGCCCTCATAGAGTCACACACACACACACACTGCCCTCATAGAGTCACACTTCACACACACACACTGCCCTCATAGAGTCACACTTCACACACACACACTGCCCTCATAGAGTCACACTTCACACACACACACTGCCCTCATAGAGTCACACTTCACACACACACATACTGCTCTCACAGAGTCACACTTCACACACACACACTGCTCTCATAGAGTCACACTTCACACACACACGCACTGTCCTCATGGAGTCACACTTCACACACACACACTGCTCTCATAGAGTTACACTTCACACACACACACACTGCACTCATAGAGTCACACTTCACACACACACACTGCCCTCATAGAGTCACACTTCACACACACACACTGCTCTCATAGAGTCACACTTCACACACACACACTGCACTCATAGAGTCACACTTCACACACACACACTGCCCTCATAGAGTCACACTTCACACACACACACTGCCCTCATAGAGTCACACTTCACACACACACACTGTCCTCACAGAGTCACACTTCACACACACACACTGCCCTCATAGAGTCACACTTCACACACACACACACTGCCCTCATAGAGTCACACTTCACACACACACACTGCCCTCATAGAGTCACACTTCACACACACACACTGTCCTCACAGAGTCACACTTCACACACACACACTGCCCTCATAGAGTCACACTTCACACACACACACACTGCCCTCACAGAGTCACACTTCACACAAACGCACTTCCCTCATAGAGTCACACTTCACACACACACACTGCCCTCATAGAGTCACACTTCACACACACACACACACACTGCCCTCATAGAGTCACACTTCACACACACACACACACACACACTGCTCTCATAGAGTCACACTTCACACACACACACACTGCCCTCATAGAGTCACACTTCACACACACACACTGCCCTCATAGAGTCACACTTCACACACACACACACACACTGCCCTCATAGAGTCACACTTCACACACACACACACACACACACTGCTCTCATAGAGTCACACTTCACACACACACACACTTCTCTCATAGAGTCACACTTCACCCACACACACTGCCCTCATCGAGACACACACACACTGCCCTCATAGAGTCACACTTCACACACACACACACACACTGCCCTCATAGAGTCACACTTCACACACACACACACACACAATGCCCTCATCGAGACACACTTCACACACACACACTGCCCTCATAGAGTCACACTTCACACACACACACTGCCCTCATAGAGACACACTTCACACACACACACTGCTCTCATAGAGTCACACTTCACACACACACACTGCTCTCACAGAGTCACACTTCACACACACACACTGCCCTCATAGAGTCACACTTCACAAACACACACTGCCCTCACAGAGTCACACTTCACACACACACACTGCTCTCATAGAGTCACACTTCACACACACACTGCCCTCATAGAGTCACACTTCACACACACACACTGTCCTCATAGAGTCACACTTCACACACACACACTGCCCTCAGAGTCACACTTCACACACACACACTGCCCTCAGAGTCACACTTCACACACACACACTGCCCTCATAGAGTCACACTTCACACACACACACACACACACACACACACCCTGCTCTCATAGAGTCACACTTCACACACACACACACTTCCCTCATAGAGTCACACTTCACACACACACACACACACTGCCCTCATAGAGTCACACTTCACACACACACACACACACAATGCCCTCATCGAGACACACTTCACACACACACACTGCCCTCATAGAGTCACACTTCACACACACACACTGCCCTCATAGAGACACACTTCACACACACACACTGCTCTCATAGAGTCACACTTCACACACACACACTGCTCTCACAGAGTCACACTTCACACACACACACTGCCCTCATAGAGTCACACTTCACAAACACACACTGCCCTCACAGAGTCACACTTCACACACACACACTGCTCTCATAGAGTCACACTTCACACACACACTGCCCTCATAGAGTCACACTTCACACACACACACTGTCCTCATAGAGTCACACTTCACACACACACACTGCCCTCAGAGTCACACTTCACACACACACACTGCCCTCAGAGTCACACTTCACACACACACTGCCCTCATAGAGTCACACTTCACACACACACACTGTCCTCATAGAGTCACACTTCACACACACACACTGCCCTCAGAGTCACACTTCACACACACACACTTCCCTCATAGAGTCACACTTCACACACACACACACTTCCCTCATAGAGTCACACTTCACACACACACACACTTCCCTCATAGAGTCACACTTCACACACACACACTGCCCTCACAGAGTCACACTTCACACACACACACACTGTCCTCATAGAGTCTCACTTCACACACACACACTGCTCTCATAGAGTCTCACTTCACACACACACACTGTCCTCATAGAGTCACACTTCACACACACACACTGCTCTCATAGAGTCTCACTTCACACACACACACTGTCCTCATAGAGTCTCACTTCACACACACACACTGCTCTCATAGAGTCTCACTTCACACACACACACTGTCCTCATAGAGTCACACTTCACCCACACACACACTGTCCTCACAGAGTCACACTTCACACACACACACACTGTCCTCATAGAGTCACACTTCACACACACACACACTGTCCTCATAGAGTCACACTTCACACACACACACTTCCCTCATAGAGTCACACTTCACACACACACACTGCCCTCACAGAGTCACACTTCACACACACACACACTGTCCTCATAGAGTCTCACTTCACACACACACACACTGTCCTCATAGAGTCACACTTCACACACACACACTGTCCTCATAGAGTCACACTTCACACACACACACACTTCCCTCATAGAGTCACACTTCACACACACACACTGCCCTCACAGAGTCACACTTCACACACACACACACTGTCCTCACAGAGTCACACTTCACACACACACACTTCCCTCATAGAGTCACACTTCACACACACACACTGCCCTCACAGAGTCACACTTCACACACACACACACTGTCCTCACAGAGTCACACTTCACACACACACACTGTCCTCACAGAGTCACACTTCACACACACACACTGTCCTCACAGAGTCACACTTCACCCACACACACTGCTCTCATAGAGTCACACTTCACACACACACACTGCTCTCATAGAGTCACACTTCACACACACACACTTCCCTCATAGAGTCACACTTCACACACACACTCTGCTCTCATAGAGTCACACTTCACACACACACACTGCCCTCATAGAGTCACACTTCACACACACACACTGCCCTCAGAGTCACACTTCACACACACACACTGCTCTCATAGAGTCACACTTCACACAGACACACACTGTCCTCATGGAGTCACACTTCACACACACACACACTTCTCTCATAGAGTCACACTTCACACACACACACACACACACACACACACACTGCCCTCATCGAGTCACACTTCAAACACACACACTGCTCTCATAGAGTCACACTTCACACACACACACACACACACACTGCCCTCATCGAGTCACACTTCACACACACACACTGCCCTAATCGAGTCACACTTCACACACACACACTGTCCTCACAGAGTCACACTTCACACACACACACTGCCCTCATCGAGTCACACTTCACACACACACACACTGCTCTCATAGAGTCACACTTCACACACACACACACACACACACACACACACACTGCCCTCATCGAGTCACACTTCACACACACACACTGCTCTCATAGAGTCACACTTCACACACACACACACACTGCTCTCATAGAGTCACACTTCACACACACACACTGTCCTCACAGAGTCACACTTCACACACACACACACACTGCTCTCATAGAGTCACACTTCACACACACACACTGTCCTCACAGAGTCACACTTCACACACACACACTGCTCTCATCGAGTCACACTTCACACACACACACTGCTCTCATAGAGTCACACTTCACACACACACACTGTCCTCACAGAGTCACACTTCACACACACACACTGCTCTCATAGAGTCACACTTCACACACACACACTGCTCTCATAGAGTCACACTTCACACACACACACTGTCCTCACAGAGTCACACTTCACACACACACACTGCTCTCATAGAGTCACACTTCACACACACACACTGCCCTCATCGAGTCACACTTCACACACACACACTGCCCTCATAGAGTCACACTTCACACACACACACTGCTCTCATAGAGTCACACTTCACACACACACGCACTGTCCTCATGGAGTCACACTTCACACACACACACACTGCCCTCATAGAGTCACACTTCACACACACACACTGCTCTCATAGAGTCACACTTCACACACACACGCACTGTCCTCATAGAGTTACACTTCACACACACACACACTGCACTCATAGAGTCACACTTCACACACACACACTGCCATCATGGAGTCACACTTCACACACACACACTGCTCTCATAGAGTCACACTTCACACACACACACTGCACTCATAGAGTCACACTTCACACACACACACTGCCCTCACAGAGTCACACTTCACACACACACTGTCCTCACAGAGTCACACTTCACACACACACACTGCCCTCACAGAGTCACACTTCACACACACACTGTCCTCACAGAGTCACACTTCACACACACACACTGTCCTCACAGAGTCACACTTCACACACACACACTGCTCTCATAGAGTCACACTTCACACACACACACACACACTGATCTCATAGAGTCACACTTCACACACACACACACTGATCTCATAGAGTCACACTTCACACACACACACTGCCCTCACAGAGTCACACTTCACACACACACACACTGATCTCATAGAGTCACACTTCACACACACACACTGCCCTCACAGAGTCACACTTCACACACACACACACTGATCTCATAGAGTCACACTTCACACACACACACTGTCCTCACAGAGTCACACTTCACACACACACACTGCCCTCACAGAGTCACACTTCACACACACACACACTGATCTCATAGAGTCACACTTCACACACACACACACTGCCCTCATAGAGTCACACTTCACACACACACACTGCTCTCATCGAGTCACACTTCACACACACACACTGCCCTCACAGATTCACACTTCACACACACACACTGCTCTCATAGAGTCACACTTCACACACACACACTGCTCTCATAGAGTCACACTTCACACACACACACACTTCCCTCATAGAGTCACACTTCACACACACACACTGCCCTCATAGAGACACACTTCACACACACACACTGCCCTCATAGAGACACACTTCACACACACACACTGCTCTCATAGAGTCACACTTCACACACACACACTGCTCTCACAGAGTCACACTTCACAAACACACACTGCCCTCATAGAGTCACACTTCACACACACACACTGCTCTCATAGAGTCACACTTCACACACACACACTGCCCTCATAGAGTCACACTTCACACACACACACTGTCCTCATAGAGTCACACTTCACACACACACACTGCCCTCATAGAGTCACACTTCACACACACACACTGCCCTCATAGAGACACACTTCACACACACACACTGCTCTCATAGAGTCACACTTCACACACACACACTGCTCTCATAGAGTCACACTTCACACAGACACACACTGTCCTCATAGAGTCACACTTCACACACACACACTGCTCTCATAGAGTCACACTTCACACACACACACTGTCCTCATCGAGTCACACTTCACACACACACACACACACACACTGCCCTCATCGAGTCACACTTCACACACACACACTGCTCTCATGGAGTCACACTTCACACACACACACACACACACACACACACACACACACTGCCCTCATCGAGTCACACTTCACACACACACACACTGTCCTCACAGAGTCACACTTCACACACACACACTGCCCTCATCGAGTCACACTTCACACACACACACACTGCTCTCATAGAGTCACACTTCACACACACACACACACACACACACACTGCCCTCATCGAGTCACACTTCACACACACACACACTGCTCTCATAGAGTCACACTTCACACACACACACACACACACACACACTGCCCTCATCGAGTCACACTTCACACACACACACTGCCCTCATCGAGTCACACTTCACACACACACACTGCTCTCATAGAGTCACACTTCACACACACACACTGCCCTCATAGAGTCACACTTCACACACACACACTGCCCTCAGAGTCACACTTCACACACACACACTGCTCTCATAGAGTCACACTTCACACAGACACACACTGTCCTCATAGAGTCACACTTCACACACACACACACTTCTCTCATAGAGTCACACTTCACACACACACACACACACACACACACACACACTGCCCTCATCGAGTCACACTTCAAACACACACACTGCTCTCATAGAGTCACACTTCACACACACACACACACACACACTGCCCTCATCGAGTCACACTTCACACACACACACTGCCCTAATCGAGTCACACTTCACACACACACACACTGTCCTCACAGAGTCACACTTCACACACACACACTGCCCTCATCGAGTCACACTTCACACACACACACACTGCTCTCATAGAGTCACACTTCACACACACACACACACACACACACACACACACACTGCCCTCATCGAGTCACACTTCACACACACACACTGCTCTCATAGAGTCACACTTCACACACACACACACACTGCTCTCATAGAGTCACACTTCACACACACACACTGTCCTCACAGAGTCACACTTCACACACACACACACACTGCTCTCATAGAGTCACACTTCACACACACACACTGTCCTCACAGAGTCACACTTCACACACACACACTGCTCTCATCGAGTCACACTTCACACACACACACTGCTCTCATAGAGTCACACTTCACACACACACACTGTCCTCACAGAGTCACACTTCACACACACACACTGCTCTCATAGAGTCACACTTCACACACACACACTGCTCTCATAGAGTCACACTTCACACACACACACTGTCCTCACAGAGTCACACTTCACACACACACACTGCTCTCATAGAGTCACACTTCACACACACACACTGCCCTCATCGAGTCACACTTCACACACACACACTGCCCTCATAGAGTCACACTTCACACACACACACTGCTCTCATAGAGTCACACTTCACACACACACGCACTGTCCTCATGGAGTCACACTTCACACACACACACACTGCCCTCATAGAGTCACACTTCACACACACACACTGCTCTCATAGAGTCACACTTCACACACACACGCACTGTCCTCATAGAGTTACACTTCACACACACACACACTGCACTCATAGAGTCACACTTCACACACACACACTGCCATCATGGAGTCACACTTCACACACACACACTGCTCTCATAGAGTCACACTTCACACACACACACTGCACTCATAGAGTCACACTTCACACACACACACTGCCCTCACAGAGTCACACTTCACACACACACTGTCCTCACAGAGTCACACTTCACACACACACACTGCCCTCACAGAGTCACACTTCACACACACACTGTCCTCACAGAGTCACACTTCACACACACACACTGTCCTCACAGAGTCACACTTCACACACACACACTGCTCTCATAGAGTCACACTTCACACACACACACACACACTGATCTCATAGAGTCACACTTCACACACACACACACTTCCCTCATCGAGTCACACTTCACACACACACACACTGATCTCATAGAGTCACACTTCACACACACACACTGCCCTCACAGAGTCACACTTCACACACACACACTGATCTCATAGAGTCACACTTCACACACACACACTGCCCTCACAGAGTCACACTTCACACACACACACACTGATCTCATAGAGTCACACTTCACACACACACACTGTCCTCACAGAGTCACACTTCACACACACACACTGCCCTCACAGAGTCACACTTCACACACACACACACTGATCTCATAGAGTCACACTTCACACACACACACACTGCCCTCATAGAGTCACACTTCACACACACACACTGCTCTCATCGAGTCACACTTCACACACACACACTGCCCTCACAGATTCACACTTCACACACACACACTGCTCTCATAGAGTCACACTTCACACACACACACTGCCCTCATAGAGTCACACTTCACACACACACACTGCCCTCATGGAGTCACACTTCACACACACACACTGCCCTCATAGAGTCACACTTCACACACACACACTGCCCTCATAGAGTCACACTTCACACACACACACTGCCCTCAGAGAGACACACTTCACACACACACACTGCTCTCATGGAGTCACACTTCACACACACACACACTGCCCTCATAGAGTCACACTTCACACACACACACTGCCCTCATAGAGTCACACTTCACACACACACACTGCTCTCATAGAGTCACACTTCACACACACACACTGCCCTCATAGAGTCACACTTCACACACACACACACTGCCCTCATAGAGTCACACTTCACACACACACACTGCCCTCATAGAGTCACACTTCACACACACACACTGCTCTCATAGAGTCACACTTCACACACACACACTGCCCTCATAGAGTCACACTTCACACACACACACTGCCCTCATAGAGTCACACTTCACACACACACACACTGCTCTCATAGAGTCACACTTCACACACACACACACTGCCCTCATAGAGTCACACTTCACACACACACATTGCCCTCATAGAGTCACTTTTCACACACACACTGCCCTCATAGAGTCACACTTCACACACACACACTGCCCTCATAGAGTCACACTTCACACACACACACTGCCCTCATAGAGTCACACTTCACACACACACACTGCTCTCATGGAGTCACACTTCACACACACACACACTGCCCTCATAGAGTCACTTTTCACACACACACACTGCCCTAATAAATTGTGGGGGGAGGGCTCAGTCATAAACATTAGTAGAAATGATAATGTAAGGACAAAAAAGGGATAAGAGCAGAGTTCAGGTCACAAACACTGGTGCAGGTACTTCAGGTGAAGGGAATACTAAAATAACTAAAGTGGTTATAGCAGGAGTGACAAATTAGAAACGTGTTCAGTTTAACGGTGTGAGAAAGACAGCATCAAGGCAGAAGGTCAGATTAGAGTCTCTTGCCCAAATAAGAGTTTTGTATACAAACACACTGAGTATTAGCAATAAAGTGAGTTAATTTGAGGCTTAAATACAGCCTCGTGGATAGGACATGGTGGCCATTACTGAGACATAGCTGCAAGCTGGTCATAATTGGGAGTTAAATATTCCAGGTTATAAGGTCTTTGGAGAGGACACGTAAACTGGAAGAGGAGGAGGGGTAGCCTTGTTGATTAACAATACTATTACAACATTAGTAAGAGAGGATATAGATAAAGGAAAGCAATCAGCTGAGACTCTATGGTTAGAATTGAGGAATAAGAGAGAACTTAAAACTGTAATGGGAGTTATCTGCAGACTTCCTGATAGCAGCAATGGAGTGGCAGAATGTATTAATTCAGAGATTAGAGAGGCTTGTAGTAAAAGTTGTTTTAATGGGAGACTTTAATTTTCCTTTAGATTGGGAAGAGCAGAGTAGCTGAAGTCAGAAAGGTAGTGAATTTCTTGAGTGCATTCAAGATAGTTTTCTGGAACAATATGTTCCAGAACCAACAGGAGGGCAGTTCATACTAGATTTAGTAATGAGTAATGAGCCCGACTTAGCTAAATGTTCCCTTACTGTGAGACCATTAACTAACAGTGATCATAATATGATCGAATTCAATGCTAGGTTTGAAAAGGAGAAACGTAACACAGTTACTAAGATTCTAGATTTTGGTAAAGCTAACTTTAAATGGGCTGAAACAGAGACTGACAACAGCAAACTGGTCAAAACTGTTTTCGGGTAAAACTACAGATGAACAGTGACAGGTGTTCAAAAAAGAATTTAGCTTAATACCAGGCCAGAATATACCCCTAAAGGGCAAGAGCTCTACTTTCCAAATAAAACATCCATGGTCGACAAAAGAGGTGAGAGAGAACATAAAACTAAAAGAAAGAGCACACAAAAGTGCAAAGAATAGTGGAGATCCAGGGGACTGGGAGAGAGATAAAGAACAGCAGAGGAAGACAGAAAAGATAGCAAGAGCTGCAACAAGAGAATACGAAAAGAAACTGGCGAGGGATATCAAGATTAACACAAAGTTTTAAAAATTATATTAAATGATAAAGGATAATCAAGGGTAGTGTGGGCCCTTTAACCACAGATGCGGGTAATATTGCACAAATGAAAATAAGGAAATGGCAGACTTGTTGAATAATGACTTTGTGTCAGTCTTTACAGTCGAGGAAGAGGATAATATACCTGACATTCCAGGGAAACTAATAATGAATCAAGGACTGGAACTCACTAAAGTTAACGTAAGCAAGAAAACAGTGTTAGAAAAATTAATGGCACTGAAAAGACTCATCAATCTCCAGGACCTGATGGTTTCCACCCCAGGATTTTAAAGTATAGACATATACTTCCAAAGCTCTCTCGATTCAGGAATTGTCCCTTTAGATTGGAAAATTGCAAATGTAACTCCATTATTTAAGAAAGGTGAGAGAGAGAAACCAGGAAATTGCAGACGTGTTAGTCCAACATCTGTTGGAAATTATTGGAACCTATAATTAAGGACAGCATGACTGAGCACAAAGAGAAATTTGAGGTGATTAGAGAGAGCCAACATGGATTTGTAAAGGGTAGGTCATGACTAACGAACATAATCGAATTTTTTGAGGAAGCATCTAAAGTAGTGGACAGGGGAATGTCGACGGATGTAGTTTATATGGACTTCGAGAAGGCATTCGATAAGATTCCACCAGAAGAGACTGTTAGCTAAAATTAAAGCTCATAGAATTGAAGGCAAATTATTGACCTGGTTGGGAGATTGGTTAGGTCATAGGAGACAGTAGGGAGAATGGGTATGTACTCGAATTGGAAGGAAGTGACTAGTGGTGTCCCACAGGGATCTGTGCTGGGGCCTCAACCATTCACTATTTATTAATGACTCAGATAACACAATAAATAACGACATATCCAAATTTGCCGATGACGCAAAGATTGGTGGCATAGTAAGTAGTGTAGACAGGAGCATAAAATTACAAAGAGACATTGATAGATTAATGAGTGGGCAAAACTGTGGCAGATGGATTTCATCCATTTTGGACCAAAAAAGGGATGGATCCGAGTATTTTTTAAATGGTGAAAAGCTAGGAACAGTGGAAGTCCAAAGAGATTCAGGGGTCCATGTACACAGATCACTAAAATGTCGTGGTCAGGTAAAAAAAATAATCATTAAAGGCTAATGGAATGTTAGCCTTTATAACCAGAGGGCTAGAATATAACAGGGAGGAAGTTTTGCTGCAGCTGTACAAAGCCCTGGTTAGACTACATTTAGATTATGGTGTACAGTTCTGGGCACCGCGCCTTAGAAAGGATATATTGGCCTTGGAAGGTGTCCAGCGCAGATTCACCAGAATGTTACCAGGGCTCCAAGGGTTAGGCTTGTATTCCCTGGAATATAGAAGGTTAAGGGGTGATTTGATAGAGGTTTTTAGGATTTAGAAAGGAATTGATAGGGTAGATAGAGAGAAACATTTTCTGCTGGTGAGGGGCGTCTGGGACAAGGGGACATAACCTTAAAATCAGAGCCAGGCCATTCAGGAGAGAAGTTAGGAAACATTTCTTCACACAAAGGGCGGTAGAAGGGTAGAACTCTCTCCCACAAAAAGCAGTAGGTGCCAGCTCAATTAATAATTTTAAATCTGAGATCGATAGATTTTTGCCAGCCGAGGGTATTAAGGGATATATGGAGCCGAGGCGGGTGGATGGAGTTAGGATACAGATCGGCCATGATCTCACTGAATGGCGGAACAGGCTCGAGGGGCTAAATGGCCTATACACACACACACGCACACTGCTCTCAGAGAAAGTCTGCTCCAGTCTTCTCACCCAGCCTCTTTCAATGTGAGATCAAAATCCTGTGCCGGTCCCAGAATGAATGGCAGATCCGTTGCGGGTTTTTTCTTCCTTCTTTTCCCTTGCCCCTCCTCCAGCACCCGCCCCCCCCCCCCTTCCAGTGCTGACTAATACCACGGGCTCTACTGTGCTCTCAAAAGATTAATTGTATAACAGCTGCCATTAACGTCAGCATAAACACTTGTGAAATAAGCCATTGTTGATGTATTATGGGCAGACACCCAGCAACTCATTATGTTCAGTCCTTGGTGATAGCGCTGACTGTCTGCGTGGGGTTTAGTGTCAGTGAGCGCTGGGATCGGGGCTAACGGTTTCCACATGCCCGACAGTGCAGTCACTGGCACTTCAGGGAATCGGAAAACTGGCTGGGCAAAATCCTCATCCTGCAAAACTCATCCAGCCGTACGATTCTAGACTATGTCCTTTCAAACTTGGTTTGTGTTCAGCACTTGAAGCCGTATAATACTGGGGTACAGTACTGGTGGGTACAGGTCTGTCACTGTATAATACTGGGGTACAGTACTGGTGGGTACAGGTCTGTCACTGTATAACACTGGGGTACAGTACTGGTGGGTACAGGTCTGTCACTGTATAATACTGGGGTACAGTACTGGTGGGTACAGGTCTGTCACTGTATAACACTGGGGTACAGTACTGGTGGGTACAGGTCTGTCACTGTATAATACTGGGGTACAGTACTGGTGGGTACAGGTCTGCTACTTCGCGGGTTTACAGTCAACATGCGCTGTAAAATTAGGATTGATGAGAAGCCTTGGCTGGGGAGGCTCCCATAGGAATGTGGGAATGTGGAAGCTCCTCCTACAGCCTCTTCCCCCAGCTCCCGATCCCACCTCCTCCCCCAGCTCCCGATCCCACCTCCTCCCCCAGCTCCCGATCCCACCTCCTCCCCCAGCTCCCGATCCCACCTCCTCCCCCAGCTCCCGATCCCACCTCCTCCCCCAGCTCCCGATCCCACCTCCTCCCCCAGCTCCCGATCCCACCTCCTCCCCCAGCTCCCGATCCCACCTCCTCCCCCAGCTCCCGATCCCAGCTCCTCCCCCAGCTCCCGGTCCCACCTCCTCCCCCAGCTCCCGATCCCACCTCCTCCCCCAGCTCCCGATCCCACCTCCTCCCCCAGCTCCCGATCCCACCTCCTCCCCCAGCTCCCGATCCCAGCTCCTCCCCCAGCTCCCGGTCCCACCTCCTCCCCCAGCTCCCGATCCCACCTCCTCCCCCAGCTCCCGATCCCACCTCCTCCCCCAGCTCCCGGTCCCACCTCCTCCCCCAGCTCCCAACCCTACCTCCTTCTGCAGCTCCCGGTCCCACCTCCTCCCCCAGCTCCCGATCCCACCTCCTCCCCCAGCTCCCGATCCCACCTCCTCCCCCAGCTCCCGATCCCACCTCCTCCCTCAACCCCCGATCCCACCTCCTCCCTCAACTCCCGGTCCCACCTCCTCCCCCAGCTCCCGATCCCACCTCCTCCCTCAACCCCCGATCCCACCTCCTCCCTCAACTCCGGGTCCCACCTCCTCCCCCAGCTTCCGATCCCAACTCCTCCTATCAGCTCCCGATCCCACCTCCTCATCCCACCTCCTCCCCCAGCTCCCGACCCTACCTCCTCCCTCAGCTCCCAATCCCACCTCCTCCCTCAGCTCCCGATCACGATCCCACCTCCTCCTGCAGCTCCCGGTCCCACCTCCTCCCCTCGCTCCCGATCCCAGCTCCCGGTCCCACCTCCTCCCCCAGCTCCCGATCCCAGCTCCTCCTCCAGCTCCCGATCCCACCTCCTCCCCCAGCTCCCGGTCCCACCTCCTCCCCCAGCTCCCGGTCCCACCTCCTCCCCCAGCTCCCGGTCCCACCTCCTCCCCCAGCTCCCGATCCCACCTCCTCCCCCAGCTCCCGGTCCCACCTCCTCCCCCAGCTCCCGGTCCCACCTCCTCCCCCAGCTCCCGGTCCCACCTCCTCCCCCAGCTCCCGGTCCCATCTCCTCCCCCAGCTCCCGATCCCACCTCCTCATCCCACCTCCTCCCCCAGCTCCCAACCCTACCTCCTTCTGCAGCTCCCGGTCCCACCTCCTCCCCCAGCTCCCGATCCCACCTCCTCCCCCAGCTCCCAATCCCACCTCCTCCCTCAACCCCCGATCCCACCTCCTCCCTCAACTCCCGGTCCCACCTCCTCCCCCAGCTCCCGATCCCACCTCCACCCCCAGCTCCCGATCCCACCTCCTCATCCCACCTCCTCCCCCAGCTCCCGACCCTACCTCCTCCCTCAGCTCCCAATCCCACCTCCTCCCTCAGCTCCCGATCACGATCCCACCTCCTCCTGCAGCTCCCGGTCCCACCTCCTCCCGTAGCTCCCGATCCCAGCTCCCGATCCCACCTCCTCCCCCAGCTCCCGATCCCAGCTCCCGATCCCACCTCCTCCCCCAGCTCCCGATCCCAGCTCCCGGTCCCACCTCCTCCCCCAGCTCCCGATCCCATCTCCCGATCCCATCTCCTCCCCCAGCTCACGATCCCACCTCCTCTCTCAGCACCTGAACGAGGAGCGGATCCAAGCTCTTCGCTGGGGCTCGGTGAGTGAACTCACCGCCTGGTGTGGTACCGGTAACGGTGACCTGGGAGCTCTGAAGTTCGATTTCAGGGATGTGCTCAGTTAGTTGACCTCAGCTAGATGCTACAATTACCCTTGGTACTCCCTGGGCTCGAGCAGCAAGATCATTCTGATTACTACCCAGAAAGCACATGTTTGTGGGTGTCAGCGTGGAGTGCCATTCGGCTGGGCTGCGACGCACCCCATACTCAAATATCCTGCTGGCACTCGCACGTAGAGCATGGCTATTCGGGCACGTGTAGGAGAGGTAAGCTGGCTTGTGTAGAGCTGTAACTCCGTACTCTCCGGCGAGTTCAGAAGAGGAGAACATTATAACATAAGCTTGCATTTAGATAGTGCCTTTAATGCCGAAGGGGATATCAGGAGGGGCGAACAAGAGCTGGGTAAAAGTGGTGGGATTTAAGGAGTATCTCTCCTAACCAGCCTCCCACCTTCCACTCTCTGTAAACTCCAGCTCATCCAAAACTCTGCTGCCCCCGTATCCTAACTCGCACCGAGTCCCGTTCACCCATCACCCCCTGTGCTTGCTGACCTACATCGGCTCCCGGTCCGGGAACGCCTCGATTTTAAAATTCTCATCCTTGTTTTCAAATCCCTCCATGGCCCTCGCCCCTCCCTATCTCTGTAACCTCCTCCAGCCCTACAACCCTCCGAGATCTCTGCGCTCCTCCAATTCTTGCCTCTCGCACATCCTCTGATTTTAATCACTCCACCAATAGCGGCCGTGCCTTCAGCTGCCTCGGCCCTAAGCTCTGGAATTCCCTCCCTAAACCTCTCCGCCTCTCTCTCCTCCTTTTAAGACGCTCCTTAAAACCTACCTCTTTGACCAAACTTTTGGTCACCTGTCCTAATATCTTCTTATGTGGCTCGGTGTCAGTTTTTGTTTGATAATCGCTCCTGTGAAGCGCCTTGGGACGTTTTATTATGTTAAAGGCGCTGTATAAATGCAAGTTGTTGTTGTTGAGATGGAGGTGAAGAGGCGATGGGGTTCAGGGAGAGAATTCCAGATCTTGGGATCTAGGGTCGCCAGTGGGTGGGGTGAAGGGAGGGTCTGCACGAGGAGCCAGAGGAACGGGGAGTTTGGTGGGGCAATGGGGCCGGAGGGGGTTACAGAGCTAGCGAGGGGCGAGGCCATGCAGGGATTTGAACACAAGGATGAGAATTGTAAATCTGAAGCATTGCGGGCCTCAGGTTTATGTCAGCGCGGCTGGATATGCTTCGAAGCTCGTGCTGTGCTTCCCCTACTCAGCTTCGTACAGAATACCGCCACATCACTGATTCCCTTCACCTAAAAAAAATACTCGATCTATGAACTTTCACCTCCTACCTTCCCTTCATAGCTCAGTGATCCGATTTACCGATGAGGAGATTGGGTGTGTGAATAACTAGAAATGCTGGAAACACACAGCAGGTCCGTCAGCACCTGGGACAGATCCCAAGCTTAGCAACAGGAGGGAGTGCGAGCTCCAGCATTACCCTGGACCTGTGATGGGATACCAACCCCCCATTATATCCTCCACAGGCAGAGAACCTCGCGAGGGCCGATGCAGCTCTCCCTCCCTCCTGCACACACCCACAACCTTCTGATTTTTTATTCATTCTCAGGATGTGGGCATCACTGGTAAGGCCGCACTTATTGCCCCATCCCTGGTTGCCCTGAGAAGGTAGTGAGCCTTCTTGAACCGCTGGTTAGCAGTTTGATGCAACTGAGTGGTTTGCTAAGCCACTTCAGAGGGGGCAGTTAAGACTCAATCACATTGGTGCAGGACTGGAGTCACATACAGGCCCAGACCAGGTAAAGACAACAGGTTTCCTTCCCTAAAGGGACATGAGTGAACCAGTTGGGTTCAATAAACAATCCAACAGCTTCACGTTCATTTTTACCGGTAACCAGCTTTTTATAATCAGATTTTTTAAGCTGAACTAAAATTCTCAAACTGCGATGATGGGATTTGAACTCGTGTTGGCTGGGTTACTAGTCCAGTAACATAACCACTACGCTACCGTACTCAGAGGCAAGGACGCTGCCACTGAGCTCGTGTTTAGCTGTGGAATCATGATGCCCTCCTCTGGATCCAGACGGTGCCCACATTCCGGTTTCGTTAACTCTCGGTGCCGTTCCTTCTCACTTCCCTCTGGCTCCGTCGCCTTGCTCAGTGCTGACCCGTTGACTAATCGTTGACTCACTTTGAATGCCCTTTGGTCTGCCCTGGCTTCTTTCTGTTTTTACTGCGATAACTTTGACAGTCGTCATCTGTGACTCACCACAATGATTTGTGCAGCCTTGAAATGTGTTTGAACCTGTTCAGAACATGTACAGCCGCAGCTGATGGGAACATAGGAACAGGAGGAGGCCATTCAGCCCCTTGAATGTCTTCCGCCTTTCAATTAGATCACGGCTGATCTGTATCTTAACTCCATTTACCCGCCTTGGTTCTGTAACCCTTAATCCCCTTACCCAACAAAAATCTATCAATATCAGTTTTGAAATTTCCAATTGACCCCCAACCTCAACAGTCTTTTGGGGGAGAGAGTTCCAGATTTCCACTCCCCTTTGTGTGAAGAAGTGCTTCCTGACATCACCCCTGAACGGCCTAGCTCTAATTTTAAGGTTATGCCCTCTTGTTCTGGACTCTCCCACCAGACGAAATAGTTTCTCTCTATCTACCCTATCAAATCCTTTAATCATTTTAAACACTTCAATTAAATCACCCCTTAATCTTCTAAACTCGAGGGAATACACGCCTTGTCTGTGCAACCTGGGCCTCATAATTTAACCCTTTTAGCCCCGGTATCATTCTGGTGAATCTGCGCTGCACCCCCTCCAAGGCCAGTATATCCTTCCTGATGTGCGGTGCCCGGAACTGTGTTGTGCTTTCTTGGTGCAGAGAAGAGGCTTTGTCCAATATACTGTCTGGTCGTAGCGCTCTGCCCAGGGTCCTGAGGCACCCAGACCAGAGCAGCCCAGCTCACATCACCAGTTTTATGCCGGGTTCGCTGATTGCAGACTGAGGCACCTCTTGGTGTGGGAGAGCAAAAACCAGCCTTGCTCCCCCTCGGGGATCCCGGAACCCCAAGCCGGAAGGTGTGTGGGCGTCAAGTGAAGGAAGTTTCAGGTGTGCCCCCCATGGTTCAATAGCCGGCTGGCACTCACCGTCTCGGCCCAAGCCTCATAAACGGGTGAGATGCCGCAAGAGATTTGGCACCGTTCCCCAGCACCATCAGAGGGTCGGGGATTTGGAGAGGACAAGAACGTTTAACAGAAAAACAAAGGCGATGTCCCCCCAGACTGGTGATCAATAAAGTCATAGAATCTTACAGCACAGGAGGAGGCCATTCAACCCTTTGTGCCTGTGCCGGCTCTTCAAAAGAGCAATCCAATTAGTCCCATTCCCCCTGCTTTCTCCCCCTAGCGCTGCAAATTTTTCCCCTTCAAGTATTTATCCAATTCCCTTTTGAAAGTTATTATTGAATCTGCTTCCACCGCCTTTTCAGGCAGCGCATTCCAGATCATCACAACTCGCTGCGTAAAAAAATTCTCCTCATCTCCCCCTCTGGTTCTTTTGCCAATTACCTTAAATCTGTGTCCTCTGGTTACCGACCCTCCTGCCACTGGAAACAGTTTCTCCTTATTTACTTTATCAAAACCCTTCATAACTTTGAACCCCTCTATCAAATCTCCCCTTAACCTTCTCTGCTCTAAGGAGAACAATCCCAGCTTCTCCAGTCTCTCCACATAACTGAAGTCCCTCATCCCTGGGACCATTCTGGTAAATCTCCTCTGCACCCTCTCCAAGGCCTTGACATCCTTCCTAAAGTGCAGTGCCCAGAATTGGACACAATACTCCAGCTGAGGCCCAACCAGTGATTTATAAAAATTTAGCATAACTTCCTTACCTTTATTAATAAAGCCCAGTACCCCATATGATTTTTTAACAGGCCTAGAGTTTATTAGAGCCAGTATGGGCTGTAACGCGGGGAGGCGACACGTAGCTCTTAAAGGGGCCGGCCCCTGTACTGAGGGGAGGGGAGGGGGCTGCTCTTATACCTGGGTTGGGGGGGGGTCTCCTCCTGAACCTGGAGGTTCTCCTTCTGTACCCAGGGGTCTCTGCCTGTACCTGGGAGTCTACTCCTGGGGGTTTCTTCCTGTACCTGGGGGTCTCCTCCTGTACCTGGAGGAGGGGTCTCCTCCTGTACCTGAGGGATCACCTCCTGTACCTGAGGGATCACCTCCTGTACCTGAGGGATCACCTCCTGTACCTGGGGGATCACCTCCTGTACCTGAGGGATCACCTCCTGTATCCGGGGGATCACCTCCTGTATCCGGGGGATCACCTCCTGTACCTGGGGGATCTCCTCCTGTATCCGGGGGATCACCTCCTGTATCCGGGGGATCACCTCCTGTACCTGGGGGATCACCTCCTGTATCTGGGGGATCACCTCCTGTACCTGGGGGATCACCTCCTGTATCTGGGGGATCACCTCCTGTACCCGGGGGATCACCTCCTGTACCCGGGGGATCACCTCCTGTACCTGGGGGATCACCTCCTGTACCTGGGGGATCACCTCCTGTACCCGGGGGATCACCTCCTGTTCCTGAGGGATCACCTCCTGTATCCAGGGGATCACCTCCTGTACCTGGGGGATCACCTCCTGTATCCGGGGGATCACCTCCTGTACCTGAGGGATCACCTCCTGTATCCGGGGATCACCTCCTCTACCTGGGGGATCACCTCCTGTATCCGGGGGATCACCTCCTGTACCTGAGGGATCACCTCCTGTATCCGGGGATCACCTCCTGTACCTGGGGGATCACTTCCTGTACCTGAGGGATCACCTCCTGTACCCGGGGGATCACCTCCTGTACCTGGGGGATCACCTCCTGTACCCGGGGGATCACCTCCTGTACCTGGGGGATCACCTCCTGTATCCGGGGATCACCTCCTGTACCTGAGGGATCACCTCCTGTACCTGGGGGATCACCTCTTGTATCCGGGGGATCACCTCCTGTACCTGGGGGATCACCTCCTGTATCCGGGGGATCACCTCCTGTACCTGGGGGATCACCTCCTGTACCTGAGGGATCACCTCCTGTACCTGGGGGATCACCTCCTGTACCCGGGGGATCACCTCCTGTACCTGGGGGATCACCTCCTGTACCTGAGGGATCACCTCCTGTTCCTGAGGGATCACCTCCTGTACCTGGGGGATCACCTCCTGTTCCTGAGGGATCACCTCCTGTACCCGGGGGATCACCTCCTGTACCCGGGGGATCACCTCCTGTACCCGGGGGATCACCTCCTGTATCCGGGGGATCACCTCCTGTACCCGGGGATCACCTCCTGTACCTGGGGGATCACCTCCTGTATCCGGGGGATCACCTCCTGTACCCGGGGGATCACCTCCTGTACCTGGGGGATCTCCTCCTGTATCCGGGGATCACCTCCTGTACCTGGGGGATCACCTCCTGTACCTGGGGGATCACCTCCTGTACCCGGGGGATCACCTCCTGTATCCGGGGGATCACCTCCTGTACCTGAGGGATCACCTCCTGTACCTGAGGGATCACCTCCTGTACCTGGGGGATCACCTCCTGTATCCGGGGATCACCTCCTGTACCTGAGGGATCACCTCCTGTACCTGAGGGATCACCTCCTGTACCTGGGGGATCACCTCCTGTTCCTGGGGGATCACCTCCTGTATCCGGGGGATCACCTCCTGTATCCGGGGGATCACCTCCTGTACCCGGGGGATCACCTCCTGTATCCGGGGATCACCTCCTGTACCTGAGGGATCTCCTCCTGTATCCAGGGGATCACCTCCTGTACCTGGGGGATCACCTCCTGTATCCGGGGATCACCTCCTGTACCTGAGGGATCACCTCCTGTTCCTGAGGGATCACCTCCTGTATCCGGGGGATCACCTCCTGTACCTGAGGGATCTCCTCCTGTACCCGGGGGATCACCTCCTGTTCCTGAGGGATCTCCTCCTGTACCCGGGGGATCACCTCCTGTTCCTGAGGGATCACCTCCTGTACCTGAGGGATCACCTCCTGTTCCTGAGGGATCACCTCCTGTATCCGGGGGATCACCTCCTGTACCTGGGGGATCACCTCCTGTATCCGGGGGATCACCTCCTGTACCTGGGGGATCTCCTCCTGTATCCGGGGGATCACCTCCTGTTCCTGAGGGATCACCTCCTGTACCCGGGGGATCACCTCCTGTATCCAGGGGATCACCTCCTGTACCTGGGGGATCTCCTCCTGTATCCGGGGGATCACCTCCTGTACCCGGGGGATCACCTCCTGTACCCGGGGGATCACCTCCTGTACCCGGGGGATCACCTCCTGTACCCGGGGGATCACCTCCTGTACCTGGGGGATCACCTCCTGTACCCGGGGGATCACCTCCTGTACCCGGGGGATCACCTCCTGTACCCGGGGGATCACCTCCTGTACCCGGGGGATCACCTCCTGTACCTGGGGGATCTCCTCCTGTATCCGGGGGATCACCTCCTGTACCTGGGGGATCACCTCCTGTATCCGGGGGATCACCTCCTGTACCTGGGGGATCACCTCCTGTACCCGGGGGATCACCTCCTGTACCTGGGGGTCTCCTCCTGTACCTGGGGGTCTCCTCCTGTACCCGGGGGATCACCTCCTGTACCCGGGGGATCACCTCCTGTACCCGGGGGATCACCTCCTGTACCCGGGGGATCACCTCCTGTACCCAGGGGATCACCTCCTGTACCTGGGGGATCACCTCCTGTACCTGGGGGGATCTCCTCCTGTACCTGGGGGATCATCTCCTGTACCTGGGGGATCACCTCCTGTACCTGGGGGATCACCTCCTGTACCCGGGGGATCACCTCCTGTACCCGGGGGATCACCTCCTGTATCCGGGGATCACCTCCTGTACCTGGGGGATCACCTCCTGTACCCGGGGGATCACCTCCTGTACCCGGGGGATCACCTCCTGTTCCTGAGGGATCACCTCCTGTATCCGGGGGATCACCTCCTGTACCTGAGGGGTCTCCTCCTGTACCCGGGGGGATCTCCTCCTGTACCCGGGGGGATCTCCTCCTGTACCCGGGGGGATCTCCTCCTGTACCCGGGGGATCACCTCCTGTACCCGGGGGATCACCTCCTGTACCCGGGGGATCACCTCCTGTACCTGGGGGATCACCTCCTGTACCTGGGGGATCACCTCCTGTACCCGGGGGGATCTCCTCCTGTACCTGGGGGATCACCTCCTGTACCTGGGGGATCACCTCCTGTACCTGGGGGATCACCTCCTGTACCTGGGGGATCACCTCCTGTACCCGGGGGATCACCTCCTGTACCCGGGGGATCACCTCCTGTATCCGGGGGATCACCTCCTGTACCCGGGGGGTCTCCTCCTGTACCCGGGGGATCACCTCCTGTACCCGGGGGGATCACCTCCTGTACCCGGGGGGATCTCCTCCTGTACCCGGGGGGTCTCCTCCTGTACCTGGGGGTCTCCTCCTGTAGCTGGGGGATCACCTCCTGTGCCCGGGGGGGTCTCCTCCTGTATCTGGGTTGGGGGGGAGTCTCCTCCTGTACCCGGGGGTTCTCCTCCTGTACCTGGGAGTCGAGCCCCCTGCCCTTGTGGTGAGTGTGTATACTTTGATCTCCTGTTTGGTTGGTGCTCTGCTGTCAATTCCTGCTCCACACACACAGTGAATGTAAACTTGCCCCCACCTTCACCTGGACTCCCACCAACCTTCCAGCACCAGGGCAGCTGCCAAACCCTCCAGCTGTCCAGAAATAGCCCACTGCCCCCTCTGAGGGTGTGCCTGGGTGTTGCCAACCCTCCAGGATTGGCCTGGAATCTCCAGGAATTAAAGACTAATTTCCAGCACAATTTTCTTTGAACGCTTTTGCCTTATTAGTTATAAAAAAATATCACCCATGGGGAGAAAGGGCTGTTTGACTGACAGTTAAGAATCATCCAATCGGGTAACGAAGACAGTTCGTTTTTCCAATTGGCCGTAGGAAGGCGGGGCACCGAGATTATGGACATGTCGGGTGACCAATGGCAGAAGTGTGAGGGCGGGGCTGTTGGAGGCAGGAGGTCATGTGATGATACCTCCAGGGTTGCCAACCCTCGGTGTACCAAAGGCGCAGTGTACTTGCCCTCTGACCCCTGTCGAGGGCACGGCGAGTTCCTTGTTGGGGGTGGGGGCAGTATCACTGGCTGGGCTCTGCGCGGTGGGCCTCTGCTTTTTCCCAGAGCAAAGGGGGCTCGGTAGAGTGGGGTCTGTCACCACTTTCCGTACTGCATAAAACTGTAAGACCCGTTCGAACATAGGAACAGGAGGAGGCCGTTCAGCCCCTCGCGCTTGTTGCATAGGAACAGGAGAAGGCCATTCAGCCCCTCGTGCTTGTTGCATAGGAACAGGAGAAGGCCATTCAGCCTTGAGCCTGTTGCACAGGAACAGGAGTAGGCCATTCAGCCCCTCGCGCTTGTTGTATAGGAGAAGGAGGAGGCCATTCAGCCCCTCGAGCCTGTTCCACCATTCAGTCAGATGATGGCTGATCTGTACCTCAACCCCATTTACCCGTCTTTGCTCCATATCCCTTGATGCCCTTACCCAACAAAAATCTATCGACTTCAGTCTTGAAAGCTCCAATTGACCCCCAGTACCCACAGCCTTTTGGGGCAAGAGTTCCAGATTTCCACTCCCCTTTGTGTGATTGGATTACGAGGCGTGATCACGTAATTTGGGCCTCTACTCACTGGAAAAGGGAAGGTTGAGAAATGATATTATTGTTGTTTATAACATTCTAAAGGGACTAGATAATGTCGACCATGACAAGTTATTTCGCCTTGTCCAGAACACTAGAACCCGAGGACACGGCCTGTGCTTGAAGGGGGTAAATTCAGAACTAATCTGCGGAAACAATATTTCGGTGAGCGAGTGGTCAATCTATGGAACAGGCTCCCCAGGGAGACGGTGGAAGCAATTAGTATTAACACATTGAAATGTAAACTAAAATAACATTTTAGGATCCAGTATATGAGTCTTTTGAGACATGACGTGTGGTGAGTGTAACATGTTTGGGAGGAACTGGTGACTTTGGACCTCTGGTTCCCAAAGCTCTCCACCACTGGGGGTTTTCCTCACCTCATGTCTGTTGTCGACTTATTGATAGAGATTGATTGCCATGATTAATCAATAACTCCATTATCGATGTATCATGTGACTATCGGGATGGTAGAAGGTGAACTAGATGGGTCATCGTTGTTTTTTTGACTAGTAATTTTAATGTTCCTGTGAAAAAGTGCGTCCTGAATTCACTCCTGAATGGCCTAGCTCTAATGTTTAAAAATTTATTCATGGGATGTGGGCGTCGCTGGCAAGGCCAGCGTTTATCGCCCATCCCTAATTGCCCCTTGAGAAGGTGGTGGTGAGCCGCCTTCTTGAACCGCTGCAGTCCGTGTGGTGAAGGTTCTCCCACAGTGCTGTTAGGGAGGGAGTTCCAGGATTTTGACCCAGCGACGATGAAGTAACGGCCGATATATTTCCAAGTCGGGATGGTGTGTGACTTGGAGGGGAACGTGCAGGTGGTGTTGTTCCCATGTGCCTGCTGCCCTTGTCCTTCTAGGTGGTAGGGGTCACGGGTTTGGGAGGTGCTGTCGAAGAAGCCTTGGCGAGTTGCTGCAGTGCATCCTGTGGATGGTACACACTGCAGCCACAGTGCGCCGGTGGTGAAGGGGGTGAATGTTTAGGGTGGTGGATGGGGTGCCAATCAAGCGGGCTGCTTTGTCCTGGACGGTGTCGAGCTTCTTGAGTGTTGTTGGAGCTGCACTCATCCAGGCAAATGGAGAGTATTCCATCACACTCCTGACTTGTGCCTTGTAGATGGTGGAAAGGCTTTGAATTTTAAGGTTATGCCCCCTTGTTCTGGACTCCCCCCACCAGAGGAAATAGTTTCCCTGTATCTCCCCCATCGAATCACTTTTAACATTTAATTGACCATTTTGCTCGCTGTGTGCCATGTCTGAACGGAGCTTTGTGCTTCACTGACCCGTGCCATCCTCTTGCGGCATTTGAGTTGCTTGGGTTATTTCTGACCTTCACCTCTTGTTCCTTACAGTTTACCCCTGCGATCCGCCCCTTCCTACAAACCATCTCAATCGGCCTGGTGTCGTTCGGAGAAAACTACAGGAAACACGAAACCAGCCTGGGTAAGGAGCATGTGTTTGCACGAGTGCGAGTCATGTTTTGATCTATATTAACGACCTGGACTTGGATGTACAGGGCATAAGTTCAAAGTTTGCAGATGACACGAAACTCGGAAATGTAGTAAACAGTGAGGAGGATAGTAACAGACTTCAGGAGGATATAGACAGACTGGTGAAATGGGCAGACTCACGGCAGATGAAATTTAACGCAGAGAATTGTGAAGTGATGCATTTTGGTAGGAAGAATGAGGAGAGGCAATATAAACTAAATGGTACAATTTTAAATGGGATGCAGGAACAGAGAGACCTGGGGGTGCACATACACAAATCTTTGAAGGTAGCAGGACAAGTTGAGAAGGCTGTTAAAAAAGCATATGGGATCCTGGGCTTTATTAATAGAGGCATAGAGTACAAAAGCAAGGAAGTTATCTTGAACCTTTATAAAACACTGGTTGGGCCCCAGCTGGAGTATTCTGGGCACCACACTTTAGGAAGGATGTCAAGGCCTTAGGGAGGCTGCAAAGGAGATTTACCAGAATGATTCCAGGGATGAGGGACTTCAGTTACGTGCAGAGACTTGAGAAGCTGGGATTGTTCTACTTACAGCAGAGAAGTAGGGGACACAGATTTAAGGTAATTGGTAAAAGAACCAGAGGGGGAGGTGGGGAGAATTTTTTTTACGCAGCGAGTTGTTCTGATCTGGAATGCGCTGCCTGAAAGGGCGGTGGAAGCAGATTCAATAATAACTTTCAAAAGGGAATTGGATAAGTACTTGAAGGGAAAACATTTACAGGGCTATGGGGAAAGAGCAGGGGAATGGGACTAATTGGATAGCTCTTTCAAAGAGCCGGCACAGGCACGATGGGCCAAATGGCCTTCTTCTGTGCTGTATCATTCTATGCTTCTATGTGTGTATACTGTGTGTGTGTGTATGTTTGCATGAGTGTGTGCATGAGTGTATGTTTGCACGTATGTGTACATGTGTGCGCGCGCGTGTGTATGCGTGTGCTTGCGCATTTGTATGCGTTTGCATGTGTGTGTTTTCACGTGTGCGTGTGTTTTCAAGTGAGCGTGTTTGCATGTGTTGGCACGTGTATTTTCAAGTGAGCGTGTTTGCATGTGTTGGCACGTGTATTTTCAAGTGAGCTTGTTTGCATGTGTTGGCACGTGTGTTTTCAAGTGTGCGTGTTTGCATGTGTTGGCACGTGTGTTTTCAAGTGAGCGTGTTTGCATGTGTTGGCACGTGTATTTTCAAGTGTGCATGTTTGCATGTGTTGTCACGTGTGTTTTCAAGTGTGCGTGTTTGCATGTGTTGGCACGTGTGTTTTCAAGTGAGCGTGTTTGCATGTGTGTCACGTGTGTTTTCAAGTGTGCGTGTTTGCATGTGTTTGCACGTGTGTGTGTGTTTGCTGTGAACACTGTCTCCATTATGTTTGTGTCCGACTCCATGTCTGTGCGAGTGTGTTTTTGGTTCTTGTTGTTAAAGAGAGAAACCCCAGTGTTCAAATTGCAGCTTAATACCAAAAGCACGTATTTTAAACCCCCAGCATGTGCTCACACTCTCCATTATTTTCTCAAACCCTAATGCCCGCAGGAAGTTCCCTGGACCTGTGGGCCAAGGCCTGTTTACCAGCCCCCTCCCCATAACCTGCAGGCCCGGCACGCAGAGCTGGCTCCACACTTGCCCAGCTCTCTAACGTCTGGCTGGTCCATTTAATCATTCTGAGCTGCAGTAGAGGGCAAGCTCTAGTGGAAGAAAGCAAATAATTCAGGCAGAATATTTACAGCAGGCAAGCTACTGTGCCTGCTGGTCCCTATAGAATGAGGCACTCACTCCATCTGGCCTCCTGGTCCCTATAGAATGAGGCGCTCACTCCATCTGGGCTGCTGGTCCCTATAGAATGAGGCACTCACTCCATCTGGGCTGCTGGTCCCTATAGAATGAGGCACTCACTCCATCTGGGCTGCTGGTCCCTATAGAATGAGGCGTTTGCTCCATCTGGCCTCCTGGTCCCTATAGAATGAGGCGCTCGCTCCATCTGGCCTCCTGGTCCCTATAGAATGAGGCGCTCGCTCCATCTGGCCTCCTGGTCCCTATAGAATGAGGCGCTCACTCCATCTGGCCTCCTGGTCCCTATAGAATGAGGCGCTCGCTCCATCTGGCCTTCTGGTCCCTATAGAATGAGGCGCTCGCTCCATCTGGCCTCCTGGTCCCTGTAGAATGAGGCGCTCGCTCCATCTGGCCTTCTGGTCCCTATAGAATGAGGCGCTCACTCCATCTGGCCTTCTGGTCCCTATAGAATGAGGCGCTCGCTCCATCTGGCCTTCTGGTCCCTATAGAATGAGGCGCTCGCTCCATCTGGCCTTCTGGTCCCTGTGGAATGAGGCGCTCGCTCCATCTGGCCTTCTGGTCCCTATAGAATGAGGCACTCGCTCCATCTGGGCAGCTCTGACGGTAGAAGAGATGCTACAGTTGCCCTCTACCTCCCCGTGCTAGGGAGAGATAAATCAGCCAGCCTTCCTCCCTCTGCAGTGACCCCTGGTGGCAAGTGCCGGCATGTGGGTACCTGTGATGGCCTCCATTATCGAATAGCCTGTGGATCCTCACAGTCTGGGCTCAGGCATGAACAATGGGACCTTCAGCAAGAGAAGGTGAATTCCTCCAAGTTCATTTTGGACATCATCCAGTGGAACAGTGTGGGGGGGGGGGGCTTTAATCTGTATCTAACCCGTGCTGCACCTGCCCTGGGAGTGTTTGATGGGACAGTGTAGAGGGAGCTTTACTCTGTATCTATCCCGTGCTGTACCTGCCCTGGGAGTGTTTGATGGGACAGTGTAGAGGGAGCTTTACTCTGTATCTAACCCCCTGTACCTGCCCTGGGAGTGTTTGATGGGACAGTGTAGAGGGAGCTTTACTCTGTATCTAACCCCCTGTACCTGACCCTGGGAGTGTTTGATGGGACAGTGTAGAGGGAGCTTTACTCTGTATCTAACCCCCTGTACCTGCCCTGGGAGTGTTTGATGGGACAGTGTAGAGGGAGCTTTACTCTGTATCTAACCCCCTGTACCTGCCCTGGGAGTGTTTGATGGGACAGTGTAGAGGGAGCTTTACTCTGTATCTAACCCCCTGTACCTGACCCTGGGAGTGTTTGATGGGACAGTGTAGAGGGAGCTTTACTCTGTATCTAACCCCCTGTACCTGCCCTGGGAGTGTTTGATGGGACAGTGTAGAGGGAGCTTTACTCTGTATCTAACCCCCTGTACCTGCCCTGGGAGTGTTTGATGGGACAGTGTAGAGGGAGCTTTACTCTGTATCTAACCCCCTGTACCTGCCCTGGGAGTGTTTGATGGGACAGTGTAGAGGGAGCTTTACTCTGTATCTAACCCCCTGTACCTGCCCTGGGAGTGTTTGACGGGACAGTGTAGAGGGAGCTTTACTCTGTATCTAACCCCCTGTACCTGCCCTGGGAGTGTTTGATGGGACAGTGTAGAAGGAGCTTTACTCTGTATCTAACCCCCTGTACCTGCCCTGGGAGTGTTTGATGGGACAGTGTAGAGGGAGCTTTACTCTGTATCTAACCCCCTGTACCTGACCCCGGGAGTGTTTGATGGGACAGTGTAGAGGGAGCTTTACTCTGTATCTAACCCCCTGTACCTGCCCTGGGAGTGTTTGATGGGACAGTGAAGAGGGAGCTTTACTCTGTATCTAACCCCCTGCACCTGCCCTGGGAGTGTTTGATGGGACAGTGTAGAGGGAGCTTTACTCTGTATCTAACCCCCTGTACCTGCCCTGGGAGTGTTTGATGGGACAGTGTAGAGGGAGCTTTACTCTGTATCTAACCCCCTGTACCTGCCCTGGGAGTGTTTGACGGGACAGTGTAGAGGGAGCTTTACTCTGTATCTAACCCCCTGTACCTGCCCTGGGAGTGTTTGATGGGACAGTGTAGAAGGAGCTTTACTCTGTATCTAACCCCCTGTACCTGCCCTGGGAGTGTTTGATGGGACAGTGTAGAGGGAGCTTTACTCTGTATCTAACCCCCTGTACCTGACCCCGGGAGTGTTTGATGGGACAGTGTAGAGGGAGCTTTACTCTGTATCTAACCCCCTGTACCTGCCCTGGGAGTGTTTGATGGGACAGTGAAGAGGGAGCTTTACTCTGTATCTAACCCCCTGCACCTGCCCTGGGAGTGTTTGATGGGACAGTGTAGAGGGAGCTTTACTCTGTATCTAACCCCTGTACCTGCCCTGGGAGTGTTTGATGGGACATTGTAGAGGGAGCTTTACTCTGTATCTAACCCCCTGTACCTGCCCTGGGAGTGTTTGATGGGACAGTGTAGAGGGAGCTTTACTCTGTATCTAACCCCCTGTACCTGCCCTGGGAGTGTTTGATGGGACAGTGTAGAGGGAGCTTTACTCTGTATCTAACCCCTGTACCTGCCCTGGGAGTGTTTGATGGGACAGTGTAGAGGGAGCTTTACTCTGTATCTAACCCCCTGTACCTGCCCTGGGAGTGTTTGATGGGACAGTGTAGAGGGAGCTTTACTCTGTATCTAACCCCCTGTACCTGCCCTGGGAGTGTTTGATGGGACATTGTAGAGGGAGCTTTACTCTGTATCTAACCCCCTGTACCTGCCCTGGGAGTGTTTGATGGGACATTGTAGAGGGAGCTTTACTCTGTATCTAACCCCCTGTACCTGCCCTGGGAGTGTTTGATGGGACATTGTAGAGGGAGCTTTACTCTGTATCTATCCCGTGCTGTACCTGCCCTGGGATGTAATGGGAAACTGTTCTAGTCCCAAACCGAAGTTCACAAGATGTATTTGAATAAAATGGAGAGGGATGCAGAGGCTGGTTTGCCAGAGCGCACAGTAACATTGAAATGCTTTGTTTCTGTTTTAATCTAATGCCTTCACTAGTGGAAGTGGGTAGCTTACCGCAGTATGGTGAGTACATTTCCATATTTATATGAAAAATAAAATCCTTTAATGCTGCGACAGAATACTTAAATCAGGAGGCAAGTCTGGGGGAGTTCTACTATAAAATGCCACCTTAGCACTCCCCCCCCCCCCCCCCCCGGAGTTAGAAGGTCTTGGGTTCGAGCCCCACTCCAGGACTTGAGCCCGTAATCTAGGCTGATGCTCCCTGCAGTACTGAGGGAGTGCTGCACTGTTGGGGACTGCCAGCCGTTTAATAAGACTTGTTGCAGGGGTAGAGTGGGTGTTTCTCCAGCTCAAACATGGGGAGGATGTTGTCCCGAGCCGCCAACTCCCCTCCCTTATCAGTGACTCCACCCCACCTCCTCCCCGGCCACTCTCGGGCCGAGCCAGGCTTGGCATCACATTGGAGCCTGACGCAAGCTTTAAACTAAACATCCTATCCGCTCCCAGACTGCTTCCCTCCACCTCCGTCTCCACCTGAACCCCTCAACCCTTGCTTGTTGGGAAAACGAGAATTGTTTTCACGCAGCGAGTTGTTATGACCTGGAATTGACTGAGTGAAAGGGCGGTGGAAGCAGATTCAGTAGTAACTTTCAAAAGGGAGTTGGATAAATACTTGAAAAGGATAATAATTGCAGGGGAAACGAGCAGAGGGAGTGGGATTAATTGGATAACTCTTTCAGAGAGCCAGCACAGGCACGATGGCCGAGTGGCCTCCTCCTATGTGGTATGATTCTATGTGCTTTTGTCAACTCCAGACTCAACTATACCATAGCTCTCCTTTCCAGCTCCCCATCCTCCACCCACCCTGAACTCCGAACTTTTTGTGTTAAAAATACGGTATAAATGCAGGTTCTTATTAGGAACAGGAGGAGGCCATTCAGCCCCTCGAGCCTGTTCCGCCATTCAGTTAGATCATGGCTGATCTGCACCTCAACCCAATATTCCCGCCTTTGCTCCGTATCCCTCGATGCCCTTACCCGATAGAAATCTATCGATCTCAGTCTTGAAAGCTCCAATTGACCCCCAGCATCCACAGCCTTTTGCGGGGGGGAGAGAGTTCCAGATTCCCACTCCCCTTTGTGTGAAGAAGTGCTTCCTGACATCACCCCTGAACGGCCTGGCTCTAATTTTAAGGTTATGCCCCCTTGTTCTGGACTCCCCCCACCAGAGGAAATAATTTCTCTCTATCTACCCTATCAAATCCTTTAATCATTTTAACCACGTCAATTAGATCACCCCTCAACATTCTAAACTCAAGGGAATACAAGCCAATTTGATGCAACCTGCCCTCGTAATTTAACCCTTTTAGCCCCGGTATCATTCTGGTGAATCTGCACAACACCCCCTCCAAGGCCAATATATCCCTCCTGAGGTGCAGTGCCCAGAACTGACCGCAGTGACCACAGATGGGGTCTGACCATGGCTCTAGACAACTGAAGCATAACTTCCTCCCTTTTGTATTCCAGCCCCCTTGAGATAAAGGCCAACATCACATTAGCCTTTCTGATTACTTTTTGTACCTGTCCACTAGCTTTAGTGATTTCTGTACTTGGACCCCTGAATCTCTCCGCTCCTCCACAGTTCCGAGCTTCTCGCCTTTAAGAAAATACTCTGATTTATCTTTCTTGGATCCAAAGTGGATGACCTCACACTCTCCCACATTAAACTCCACCTGCCACAATATTGCCCACTCACTTAATCTCTCAATGTCCCTTTGTAATTTGCTGCTCCCGTCTACACTATTTACTGTGCCTCCTAACTCAGTGTCATCTGTAAAGATGGATCTACAACTCTCTATTCCTTCATCCATGTCATTGATAAATGTGGTGAAAAGCTGCGGCACCAGTACAGATCCCTGGGGAACACCACTGGTCACATCCTGCCAATCAGAGTACAAACCCTTTATCCCCACTCTCTGTCTCTGCCCTTCTAACCAATTACTGACCCATGTCACAAGGTTACCTACAATCCCGTGCGTTTTCATTTTTGCTAATAATCTCTTGTGTGGAACTTTATCAAATGCGTTCTGGAAGTCCATATAACACTCCCACATCCACCATAGTAGCGACTTCCTCAAAGGTTTAACCAGATTAGTCAGACATGACTTAACCTTCACAAAGCCATGCTGACTAACTCTGTTCAGCTCTGATCAGCCCAGTCCCTGGGCTACCAGGAGACTCCTTATTCCAGTCCCTGGGCTACCACGAGACTCCTTATTCCAATCCCTGAGATTCCAGGAGGCTCCTTATTCCAGTCCCTGGGCTACCAGGAGGCTCCTTATTCCAGTCCCTGGGCTACCAGGAGACTCCTTATTCCAATCCCTGAGATTCCAGGAGGCTCCTTATTCCAGTCCCTGGGCTACCAGGAGGCTCCTTATTCCAGTCCCTGGGCTACCAGGAGACTCCTTATTCCAATCCCTGAGATTCCAGGAGGCTCCTTATTCCAATCCCAGGGATTCCAGGAGGCTCCTTATTCCAGTCCCTGGGCTACCAGGAGACTCCTTATTCCAATCCCTGAGATTCCAGGAGACTCCTTATTCCAGTCCCTGGGCTACCAGGAGACTCCTTATTCCAATCCCTGAGATTCCAGGAGGCTCCTTATTCCAATCCCTGAGATTCCAGGAGGCTCCTTATTCCAGTCCCTGGGCTACCAGGAGACTCCTTATTCCAATCCCTGAGATTCCAGGAGACTCCTTATTCCAGTCCCTGGGCTACCAGGAGACTCCTTATTCCAATCCCTGAGATTCCAGGAGGCTCCTTATTCCAGTCCCTGGGCTACCAGGAGACTCCTTATTCCAATCCCTGAGATTCCAGGAGACTCCTTATTCCAGTCCCTGGGCTACCAGGAGACTCCTTATTCCAGTCCCTGAAATTCCAGGAGGCTCCTTATTCCAGTCCCTGAGATTCCAGGAGACTCCTTATTCCAGTCCCTGGGATTCCAGGAGGCTCCTTATTCCAGTCCCTGGGATTCCAGGAGACTCCTTATTCCAATCCCTGGGCTACCAGGAGGCTCCTTATTCCAATCCCTGGGCTACCAGGAGATTCCTTATTGCAATCCCAGGGATTCCAGGAGGCTCCTTATTCCAGTCCCTGGGCTACCAGGAGGCTCCTTATTCCAGTCCCTGGGCTACCAGGAGATTCCTTATTCCAATCCCTGGGATTCCAGGAGACTCCTTATTCCAATCCCTGGGATTCCAGGAGACTCCTTATTCCAGTTCCTGGGATTCCAGGAGGCTCCTTATTCCAGTCCCTGGGATTCCAGGAGGCTCCTTATTCCAGTCCCTGGGCTACCAGGAGACTCCTTATTCCAGTCCCTGGGCTACCAGGAGACTCCTTATTCCAATCCCTGGGATACCAGGAGGCTCCTTATTCCAGTCCCTGGGATTCCAGGAGACTCCTTATTCCAGTCCCTGGGATTCCAGGAGACTCCTTATTCCAGTCCCTGGGATTCCAGGAGACTCCTTATTCCAATCCCTGGGATTCCAGGAGACTCCTTATTCCAGTTCCTGGGATTCCAGGAGGCTCCTTATTCCAGTCCCTGGGATTCCAGGAGGCTCCTTATTCCAGTCCCTGGGCTACCAGGAGACTCCTTATTCCAGTCCCTGGGCTACCAGGAGACTCCTTATTCCAATCCCTGGGATTCCAGGAGGCTCCTTATTCCAGTCCCTGGGATTCCAGGAGACTCCTTATTCCAGTCCCTGGGATTCCAGGAGACTCCTTATTCCAATCCCTGGGATTCCAGGAGACTCCTCATTCCAGTCCCTGGGCTACCAGGAGACTCCTTATTCCAGTCCCAGGGATTCCAGGAGACTCCTTATTCCAGTCCCTGGGCTACCAGGAGACTCCTTATTCCAGTCCCAGGGATTCCAGGAGGCTCCTTATTCCAGTCCCTGGGCTACCAGGAGACTCCTTATTCCAGTCCCAGGGATTCCAGGAGGCTCCTTATTCCAGTCCCTGGGATTCCAGGAGGCTCCTTATTCCAGTCCCTGGGATTCCAGGAGACTCCTTATTCCAGTCCCAGGGATTCCAGGAGGCTCCTTATTCCAGTCCCTGGGATTCCAGGAGACTCCTTATTCCAGTCCCTGGGATTCCAGGAGACTCCTTATTCCAGTTCCTGGGTTTCCAGGAGGCTCCTTATTCCAGTCCCTGGGATTCCAGGAGACTCCTTATTCCAGTCCCTGGGATTCCAGGAGACTCCTTATTCCAGTCCCTGGGTTTCCAGGAGGCTCCTTATTCCAGTCCCTGGGATTCCAGGAGACTCCTTATTCCAGTCCCTGGGATTCCAGGAGACTCCTTATTCCAGTTCCTGGGATTCCAGGAGACTCCTTATTCCAGTCCCTGGGATTCCAGGAGACTCCTTATTCCAGTCCCTGGGATTCCAGGAGGCTCCTTATTCCAGTCCCTGGGTTTCCAGGAGGCTCCTTATTCCAGTCCCTGGGATTCCAGGAGACTCCTTATTCCAGTCCCTGGGATTCCAGGAGACTCCTTATTCCAGTCCCTGGGATTCCAGGAGACTCCTTATTCCAGTCCCTGGGTTTCCAGGAGACTCCTTATTCCAGTCCCTGGGATTCCAGGAGACTCCTTATTCCAGTCCCTGGGATTCCAGGAGACTCCTTATTCCAGTCCCTGGGATTCCAGGAGACTCCTTATTCCAGTCCCTGGGATTCCAGGAGACTCCTTATTCCAGTTCCTGGGATTCCAGGAGACTCCTTATTCCAGTCCCTGGGATTCCAGGAGGCTCCTTATCCAGTCCCTGGGATTCCAGGAGGCTCCTTATTCCAGTCCCTGGGATTCCAGGAGGCTCCTTATTCCAGTCCCTGGGCTACCAGGAGACTCCTTATTCCAGTCCCTGGGCTACCAGGAGACTCCTTATTCCAATCCCTGGGATTCCAGGAGGCTCCTTATTCCAGTCCCTGGGATTCCAGGAGACTCCTTATTCCAGTCCCTGGGATTCCAGGAGACTCCTTATTCGAATCCCTGGGATTCCAGGAGACTCCTCATTCCAGTCCCTGGGCTACCAGGAGACTCCTTATTCCAGTCCCAGGGATTCCAGGAGGCTCCTTATTCCAGTCCCTGGGCTACCAGGAGACTCCTTATTCCAGTCCCAGGGATTCCAGGAGGCTCCTTATTCCAGTCCCTGGGATTCCAGGAGACTCCTTATTCCAGTCCCAGGGATTCCAGGAGGCTCCTTATTCCAGTCCCTGGGATTCCAGGAGACTCCTTATTCCAGTCCCTGGGATTCCAGGAGACTCCTTATTCCAGTTCCTGGGTTTCCAGGAGGCTCCTTATTCCAGTCCCTGGGATTCCAGGAGACTCCTTATTCCAGTCCCTGGGATTTCAGGAGACTCCTTATTCCAGTCCCTGGGTTTCCAGGAGGCTCCTTATTCCAGTCCCTGGGATTCCAGGAGACTCCTTATTCCAGTCCCTGGGATTCCAGGAGACTCCTTATTCCAGTTCCTGGGATTCCAGGAGACTCCTTATTCCAGTCGCTGGGATTCCAGGAGACTCCTTATTCCAGTCCCTGGGATTCCAGGAGACTCCTTATTCCAGTCCCTGGGTTTCCAGGAGGCTCCTTATTCCAGTCCCTGGGATTCCAGGAGACTCCTTATTCCAGTCCCTGGGATTCCAGGAGACTCCTTATTCCAGTCCCTGGGTTTCCAGGAGACTCCTTATTCCAGTCCCTGGGATTCCAGGAGACTCCTTATTCCAGTCCCTGGGATTCCAGGAGACTCCTTATTCCAGTCCCTGGGATTCCAGGAGACTCCTTATTCCAGTCCCTGGGATTCCAGGAGACTCCTTATTCCAGTTCCTGGGATTCCAGGAGACTCCTTATTCCAGTCCCTGGGATTCCAGGAGGCTCCTTATTCCAGTCCCTGGGATTCCAGGAGGCTCCTTATTCCAGTCCCTGGGATTCCAGGAGGCTCCTTATTCCAGTTCCTGGGATTCCAGGAGGCTCCATAGTGCAGTGTCAGCTGTGGCTCAGTGGGTTAGCACTGTCGCCCCTGAGTCAGAAGATCGTTGGTTTATCCCATCTATCTCAACTCAGTCTTAAAAGCTCCAATTGAGCCCCAGCACCCACAGCCTTTTGGGAGAGAGACTTCCACTCCAGAGAATTGAGCCCATAATCCAGGCAGACATTCCCAGCGCCAGTACTGAGGGAGTGCTGCACTGTCGGACGTGCCGTCTTTCGGATGAGACATTAAGCCGAGGCCCCGTCTGCCCTCTCAGATGGAGGTAAAAGATCCCAAGGCCACTATTGCGAAGAAGAGCAGGGGAGTTGTCCCTGGTGTCCTGGGGCCAATGTTTATCCCTCAACCAACATCACTAAAAACAGATGATCTGGTCATTTATCACATTGTTGTTAGTGGGATCTTACTGTGTACAAATTGGCTGTATCGTTTCCTACATGACAATGACTGCATTTCAAAAAAGTACTTCATTGGCTGTAAAACACTTCGGGTCGTCCTGAGGTTGTGAAAGGTGCTATATAAATTCAAGTCTATTTGACGGCTGGGATTCCAATGTGCTTCTTATTCCAGTCCCTGGGATTCCCTACTCTTGTATATAAATTGTTTGCTTGTTTTCACCGCAGGCGTTGCTGCCACCTCCATCTTCACCAGCGGGAAATACGCTATCGACCCCGAGCTCCGCGGCTCTGAGTTCGAGCGGCTCACCCAAAACCTGGACGTACATTTCTGGAAGGCCTTCTGGAACATCACCGAAACTGAGGTGCTCGCGGTAAGGAGCCAGTGTTCACCGAAACTGAGGGGGCTCGCGGTAAGGAGCCAGTGTTCACCGAAACTGAGGTGCTCGTGGTAAGGAGCCAGTGTTCACCGAAACTGAGGGGGCTCGCGGTAAGGAGCCAGTGTTCACCGAAACTGAGGTGCTCGCAGTCAGGAGCCAGTGTTCACCGAAACTGAGGTGCTCGCAGTCAGGAGCCAGTGTTCACCGAAACTGAGGTGCTCGCAGTCAGGAGCCAGTGTTCACCGAAACTGAGGTGCTCGCAGTCAGGAGCCAGTGTTCACCGAAACGGCCCACCTCGCTGTTTGGAGCAAATGGCTTCAGCGGAATTCGCCACCAATGGGTGAACTGGAAGGGGTTACATCCACTGAGATTCTGTACAATGGGAGTGAATGGGAAGGGGTTTGGTCCATTGGGATTCTGTACAATGCGGGTGAATGGGAAGGGGTATGGGATTATTGGGATTCTGTACAATGCGGGTGAATGGGAAGGGGTTTGGGTTTATTGGGATTCTGTACAATGCGGGTGAATGGGAAGGGGTATGGGATTATTGGGATTCTGTACAATGCGGGTGAATGGGAAGGGGTATGGGATTATTGGGATTCTGAACGATGGAGTGAATGGGAAGGGGTTTGGGTTTATTGGGATTCTGTACAATGTGGGTGAATGGGAAGGGGTTTGGGTTTATTGGGATTCTGTACAATGCGGGTGAATGGGAAGGGGTATGGGATTATTGGGATTCTGTACAATGCGGGTGAATGGGAAGGGGTTTGGGTTTATTGGGATTCTGTACAATGCGGGTGAATGGGAAGGGGTATGGGATTATTGGGATTCTGTACAATGCGGGTGAATGGGAAGGGGTATGGGATTATTGGGATTCTGAACGATGGAGTGAATGGGAAGGGGTTTGGGTTTATTGGGATTCTGTACAATGTGGGTGAATGGGAAGGGGTTTGGGTTTATTGGGATTCTGTACGATGGAGTGAATGGGAAGGGGTTTGGGTTTATTGGGATTCTGTACAATGTGGGTGAATGGGAAGGGGTTTGGGTTTATTGGGATTCTGTACGATGGAGTGAATGGGAAGGGGTTTGGGTTTATTGGGATTCTGTACAATGTGGGTGAATGGGAAGGGGTTTGGGTTTATTGGGATTCTGTACGATGGAGTGAATGGGAAGGGGTTGGTCCCATCATCTGGTCAGGTCTGTACGTTCTGTAGGTCTGTCAGCACCTGAAATGGAAATATCCGTTCATGCTTCAGTGCCACACTTGTTCTCAGAACCCACCGTAAACGTGAAGCTCCCTTTTCCCCTCTCAGCAGCTGTGTTCCCAGCAACTGATGGTTTTAAATTTCCAGGATATTGAGGCACCGGTGAAAGGGCAGAAAAGATTTACACGGATGTTACCAGAATTGAGAGGATGAAACTATCGGGAAAGATTGAACAGGCTGGGGCTCTTTTCTCTGGAAAAGAGAAGACTGAGAGGAGACCTGATAGAGGTCTTTAAAATGATGTCGGTGTTCGATTGGGTGGATGTGGAGAATCTGTTCCCACTTGTGGGGGGGACCAGAGCAAAGGGTCATAAGTATAAGATGGTCACCAACACATCAAATGAAGAATTTAGGAGCAATTTCTTTACACCCTGGTGAGAATGTGGAACTCACTGTCACATGGGGTGCAGATAATGTTGGTGCATTTAAGGGAAGGCTTGATGCATACATGGGGGAGAAGGGAGTAGAGGGATAGAGGGAGCAGGGTGGGAATAGAGGGATACGGGTAGGGTGGGGATAGAGGGAGCAGGGTGGGAATAGAGGGACACGGGTAGGGTGGGGATAGAGGGAGCAGGGTGGGAATAGAGGGACACGGGTAGGGTGGGGATAGAGGGAGCAGGGTGGGAATAGAGGGATAGAGGGGGCAGGGTGGGAATAGAGGGATAGAGGGGGCAGGGTGGGAATAGAGGGATAGAGGGGGCAGGGTGGGAATAGAGGGGGCAGGGTGGGAATAGAGGGATAGAGGAGGCAGGGTGGGAATAGAGGGATAGAGGGGGCAGGGTGGGAATAGAGGGATGCAGGGAATAGGGTGGGAATAAGGGGACACAGGGTTAGGGTGGGAATAGAGGGATGGAGGGGGAAGGGTGGGAAGAGGTCATTACACAGAATGTACAGCACAGAAACAGGCCATTCGGCCCAACTGCTCCATGCTGGTGTTTATGCTCCACACGAGCCTCCTCCCTCCCTATTTCATCTCACCCTATCAACATATCCTTCTTTTCCTTTCTCCCACATGTACTTACCTACCTCCCCCTTAAATGCACCTATACTAATCTCCTCAACTACTCCTTGTGGGAGTGAGTTCCACATTCTCACCACTCTCTGGGTAAAGAAGTTTCTCCTGAATTCCCTATTGGACTATCCCTAGTTTTGGTCTCCCCAATAAGTGAAAACATGTTCTCTACGTCTACCCTATCGAACCCTATCGTAATTTTAAAGACCTCTATCAGGTCACCCCTCAGTCTTCTCTTTTCTTGAGAAAAGACCCCCAGCTTGTTCACCCTTTCCTGATAATTATAACCTCTCAGTTCTGATATCATCCTTATGAATCTTTTTTGCACCTTCTCCAGTGCCTCTATTCATAATACGGAGACCAGAACTGTGCACTGTACTCCAAGTGTGGTCTAACCAAGGTGCGATACAAGTTTAACATAACTTCTCTGCTTTCCAAGTTAATTAGAGCGGGAGGAGGCTCGTGTGGATTATAAGCACCAGCATAGACCAGTTGGGCCGAATGGCCTGTTTCGGTGCTGTAGATGCTGTGCAATACCATGCTCGGGTCCTCTCCTGTATTACTGTTTGCTGCTTACTGACGTTTCTGACCGTGTTCTCCGTGTGTTTCTTCCCGCCAGTCTCTGGTCACTCTAACGTCCACCACAGTGCGTGTGAACAAGACTCTCTCCATCCCACCCATCCCCTTTGAGGTGCCACTGCTTGCCGACCCCAACCTGACGGTCCTCATAACGCCTCCTGTGGCTCACTCAGGCCCCGGACCGGTACAGATGAGACTCATCTCCTACGAGCTGCGAGAAGGGCAGGTAATGGAATCATTTCACACGCTAGGCTGTGAGCGCCCGCCGTGCCTTAAGATGACCCAGGAGCCATGTCGGAGCAGGGCAACACCCCGTTACTGGAGGTGTAAAATTCCATGGGTTGAGTGTTAGAGCATAAATGTGTGTTGGAGCAGACAGCATGAAGCAAGTGTGTGCTCTCCGTGTGTGCTGTATGTTGGAGCAGACAGTGTGAAATGAATGTGTGCTCTCCGTGTGTGCTGTATGTTGGAGCAGACAGTGTGAAGAGAGCGTGTGCTCTCCATGTTGTTTGCTGTATGTTGGAGCAGACAGTGTGAAGCGAGCATGTGCTCTCCGTGTTTGCTGTATGTTGGAGCAGACAGTGTGAAGCGAGCATGTGCTCTCCGTGTTTGCTGTATGTTGGAGCAGACAGTGTGAAGCGAGTGTGTTCTCTCGTGTTGTGTGCTGTATGTTGGAGCAGACAGTGTGAAGCGAGCATGTGCTCTCCGTGTTTGCTGTATGTTGGAGCAGACAGTGTGAAGCGAGTGTGTGCTCTCCGTGTTTGCTGTATGTTGGAGCAGACAGTGTGAAGCGAGCATGTGCTCTCCGTGTTTGCTGTATGTTGGAGCAGACAGTGTGAAGCGAGCATGTGCTCTCCGTGTTTGCTGTATGTTGGAGCAGACAGTGTGAAGCGAGCATGTGCTCTCCGTGTGTGCTGTATGTTGGAGCAGACAGTGTGAAGCGAGCATGTGCTCTCTGTGTGTGCTGTATGTTGGAGCAGACAGTGTGAAGCGAGCGTGTTCTCTCCATGTTTGCTGTATGTTGGAGCAGACAGTGTGAAGCGAGCGTGTTCTCTCCGTGTTTGCTGTATGTTGGAGCAGACAGTGTGAAGCGAGTGTGTTCTCTCGTGTTGTGTGCTGTATGTTGGAGCAGACAGTGTGAAGCGAGCGTGTTCTCTCCGTGTTGTGTGCTGTATGTTGGAGCAGACAGTGTGAAACAAACGTGTGCTCTCCGTGTTTGCTGTATGTTGGAGCAGACGGTGTGAAGCGAGCGTGTTCTCTCCGTGTTTGCTGTATGTTGGAGCAGACAGTGTGAAGCGAGTGTGTTCTCTCGTGTTGTGTGCTGTATGTTGGAGCAGACAGTGTGAAACAAACGTGTGCTCTCCGTGTTTGCTGTATGTTGGAGCAGACAGTGTGAAGCGAGCGTGTGCTCTCCGTGTATGCTGTATGTTGGAGCAGACAGTGTGAAGCGAGCGTGTGCTCTCCGTGTTTGCTGTATGTTGGAGCAGACAGTGTGAAGCGAGCGTGTGCTCTCCGTGTTTGCTGTATGTTGGAGCAGACAGTGTGAAGCGAGCGTGTTCTCTCCGTGTTTGCTGTATGTTGGAGCAGACAGTGTGAAGCGAGCGTGTGCTCTCTGTGTTTGCTGTATGTTGGAGCAGACAGTGTGAAGCGAGTGTGTGCTCTCCGTGTTTGCTGTATGTTGGAGCAGACAGTGTGAAGCGAGCGTGTTCTCTCCGTGTTTGCTGTATGTTGGAGCAGACAGTGTGAAGCGAGCATGTGCTCTCCGTGTTGTGTGCTGTATGTTGGAGCAGACAGTGTGAAGCAAGCGTGTGCTCTCCGTGTTTGCTGTATGTTGGAGCAGACAGTGTGAAGCGAGCGTGTTCTCTCGTGTTGTATGTTGCCACTCCCTATTTTGCTCCTGTTTCTCACTGCACCTGGAAACCCCGACGGTTTAAGGTTCAGGCGCCATTGGAGGTGAGCAGTTTGCCTCTCTTACTCTGACAGCATGGCGGACAGCCAATAATGGGGGTGAAAGGCCAATAAAGGGGGTGAAAGGCCAATAAAGGGGGTGAAAGGTGAATAATGGGGGTGAAAGGTGAATAATGGGGGTGAAAGGCCAATAATGGGGGTGAAAACCCAACGAGGAGGGTGAAAGGCTGTGTTTTGTGTCTCTGTTGGTGGACACTTCACTTTTAGGGAGGGGCGATGTTGAAGGAGCTGTGACCGAATATTACCCCACTGGTATTACGGTACGGCACCTTGTGCCCCAATTCACCACGTTTACACACCGCAGGGTCGATTTAGCAACAATCGAACAGCTGCCTGTTGGGGAGTTCTGCAAGGCCGTATTTCGGATTTTGCCCCTTCTAACAGCAGACCCGCGACAGGCAGTCGGAGAACAAACACATCTCCCGAAATGGCACTCTACCCACGCCCAGGTTTATAAAGCACAGCTCTAACACCGAGGGCAGGGCTGAACTTTTCCACAGTCCATTCCTCTTTCACTGAGTGACATAAGCACCAAATTAGAGTCTCGCAGGACACCTGGTACTGCAGTCTCACACGACCCCTAGTGGTAGACACCCGGTACTGCAGTCTCACACAACCCCTAGTGGTAGACACCTGGTACTGCAGTCTCACACAACCCCTAGTGGTAGACACCTGGTACTGCAGTCTCACACAACCCCTAGTGGTAGACACCTGGTACTGCAGTCTCACACGACCCCTAGTGGTAGACACCCGGTACTGCAGTCTCACACAACCCCTAGTGGTAGACACCTGGTACTGCAGTCTCACACGACCCCTAGTGGTAGACACCTGGTACTGCAGTCTCACACGACCCCTAGTGGTAGACACCTGGTACTGCAGTCTCACACAACCCCTAGTGGTAGACACCCGGTACTGCAGTCTCACACAACCCCTAGTGGTAGACACCTGGTACTGCAGTCTCACACAACCCCTAGTGGTAGACACCTGGTACTGCAGTCTCACACGACCCCTAGTGGTAGACACCCGGTACTGCAGTCTCACACGACCCCTAGTGGTAGACACCTGGTACTGCAGTCTCACACAACCCCTAGTGGTAGACACCTGGTACTGCAGTCTCACACGACCCCTAGTGGTAGACACCTGGTACTGCAGTCTCACACAACCCCTAGTGGTAGACACCTGGTACTGCAGTCTCACACAACCCCTAGTGGTAGACACCTGGTACTGCAGTCTCACACGACCCCTAGTGGTAGACACCTGGTACTGCAGTCTCACACGACCCCTAGTGGTAGACACCTGGTACTGCAGTCTCACACGACCCCTAGTGGTAGACACCTGGTACTGCAGTCTCACACGACCCCCTAGTGGTAGACACCCGGTACTGCAGTCTCACACAACCCCTAGTGGTAGACACCTGGTACTGCAGTCTCACACGACCCCTAGTGGTAGACACCCGGTACTGCAGTCTCACACAACCCCTAGTGGTAGACACCTGGTACTGCAGTCTCACACGACCCCCTAGTGGTAGACACCTGGTACTGCAGTCTCACACGACCCCCTAGTGGTAGACACCTGGTACTGCAGTCTCACACGACCCCCTAGTGGTAGACACCTGGTACTGCAGTCTCACACAACCCCTAGTGGTAGACACCTGGTACTGCAGTCTCACACGACCCCCTAGTGGTAGACACCTGGTACTGCAGTCTCACACGACCCCTAGTGGTAGACACCTGGTACTGCAGTCTCACACAACCCCTAGTGGTAGACACCTGGTACTGCAGTCTCACACAACCCCTAGTGGTAGACACCTGGTACTGCAGTCTCACACGACCCCCTAGTGGTAGACACCTGGTACTGCAGTCTCACACGACCCCTAGTGGTAGACACCTGGTACTGCAGTCTCACACAACCCCTAGTGGTAGACACCTGGTACTGCAGTCTCACACAACCCCTAGTGGTAGACACCTGGTACTGCAGTCTCACACAACCCCTAGTGGTAGACACCTGGTACTGCAGTCTCACACGACCCATAGTGGTAGACACCTGGTACTGCAGTCTCACACTACCCCTAGTGGTAGACACCTGGTACTGCAGTCTCACACGACCCCTAGTGGTAGACACCTGGTACTGCAGTCTCACACGACCCCTAGTGGTAGACACCTGGTACTGCAGTCTCACACGACCCCTAGTGGTAGACACCCGGTACTGCAGTCTCACACGACCCCTAGTGGTAGACACCTGGTACTGCAGTCTCTCACAACCCCTAGTGGTAGACACCCGGTACTGCAGTCTCACACGACCCCTAGTGGTAGACACCTGGTACTGCAGTCTCACACGACCCCCTAGTGGTAGACACCTGGTACTGCAGTCTCACACGACCCCTAGTGGTAGACACCTGGTACTGCAGTCTCACACTACCCCTAGTGGTAGACAACTGGTACTGCAGTCTCACACAACCCCTAGTGGTAGACACCCGGTACTGCAGTCTCACACAACCCCTAGTGGTAGACACCCGGTACTGCAGTCTCACACGACCCCCTAGTGGTAGACACCTGGTACTGCAGTCTCACACGACCCCTAGTGGTAGACACCTGGTACTGCAGTCTCACACGACCCCTAGTGGTAGACACCTGGTACTGCAGTCTCACACGACCCCCTAGTGGTAGACACCTGGTACTGCAGTCTCACACGACCCCTAGTGGTAGACACCTGGTACTGCAGTCTCACACGACCCCTAGTGGTAGACACCTGGTACTGCAGTCTCACACGACCCCTAGTGGTAGATACCTGGTACTGCAGTCTCACACAACCCCTAGTGGTAGACACCCGATACTGCAGTCTCACACGACCCCTAGTGGTAGACACCCGGTACTGCAGTCTCACACAACCCCTAGTGGTAGACACCCGGTACTGCAGTCTCACACGACCCCTAGTGGTAGACACCCGGTACTGCAGTCTCACACAACCCCTAGTGGTAGACACCTGGTACTGCAGTCTCACACGACCCCCTAGTGGTAGACACCTGGTACTGCAGTCTCACACAGCCCCTAGTGGTAGACACCCGGTACTGCAGTCTCACACGACCCCTAGTGGTAGACACCTGGTACTGCAGTCTCACACGACCCCTAGTGGTAGACACCTGGTACTGCAGTCTCACACAACCCCCTAGTGGTAGACACCTGGTACTGCAGTCTCACACAACCCCCTAGTGGTAGACACCTGGTACTGCAGTCTCACACGACCCCCTAGTGGTAGACACCTGGTACTGCAGTCTCACACGACCCCTAGTGGTAGACACCTGGTACTGCAGTCTCACGCGACCCCCTAGTGGTAGACACCTGGTACTGCAGTCTCACACAACCCCCTAGTGGTAGACACCTGGTACTGCAGTCTCACACGACCCCCTAGTGGTAGACACCTGGTACTGCAGTCTCACACGACCCCCCCCCCCTAGTGGTAGACACCTGGTACTGCAGTCTCACACGACCCCTAGTGGTAGACACCTGGTACTGCAGTCTCACCAGATCCCTAGTGGTAGACACCTGGTACTGCCGTCTCACCGGATCCCTGTGGTAGACACCTGGTACTGCAGTCTCACCAGATCCCTAGTGGTAGACACCTGGTACTGCAGTCTCACACGACCCCTAGTGGTAGACACCTGGTACTGCAGTCTCACCAGATCCCTAGTGGTAGGCACCTGGTACTGCAGTCTCACCGGATCCCTGTGGTAGACACCTGGTACTGCAGTCTCACAGGATCCCTAGTGGTAGGCACCTGGTACTGCAGTCTCACCGGATCCCTAGTGGCAGGCACCTGGTACTGCAGTCTCACAGGATCCGTAGTGGTAGACACCTGGTACTGCAGTCTCACTGGATCCCTAGTGGTAGACACCTGGTACTGCAGTCTCACCGGATCCCTAGTGGCAGGCACCTTGTACTGCAGTCTCACAGGATCCATAGTGGTAGACACCTGGTACTGCAGTCTCACAGGATCCCTAGTGGTAGACACCTGGTACTGCAGTCTCACCGGATCCCTAGTGGTAGACACCTGGTACTGCAGTCTCACCGGATCCCTAGTGGCAGGCACCTGGTACTGCCGTCTCACCGGATCCCTGTGGTAGACACCTGGTACTGCAGTCTCACCAGATCCCTGTGGTGGACACCTGGTACTGCAGTCTCACCGGATCCCTGTGGTAGACACCTGGTACTGCAGTCTCACCGGATCCCTAGTGGTAGACACCTGGTACTGCAGTCTCACCGGATCCCTAGTGGTAGACACCTGGTACTGCAGTCTCACAGGATCCCTAGTGGTAGGCACCTGGTACTGCAGTCTCACCAGATCCCTAGTGGCAGGCACCTGGTACTGCAGTCTCACAGGATCCCTAGTGGTAGACACCTGGTACTGCAGTCTCACTGGATCCCTAGTGGTAGACACCTGGTACTGCAGTCTCACCGGATCCCTAGTGGCAGGCACCTTGTACTGCAGTCTCACAGGATCCATAGTGGTAGACACCTGGTACTGCAGTCTCACAGGATCCCTAGTGGTAGACACCTGGTACTGCAGTCTCACCGGATCCCTAGTGGTAGACACCTGGTACTGCAGTCTCACCGGATCCCTAGTGGCAGGCACCTGGTACTGCAGTCTCACTGGATCCCTAGTGGTAGACACCTGGTACTGCAGTCTCACCGGATCCCTAGTGGCAGGCACCTGGTACTGCAGTCTCACAGGATCCATAGTGGTTGACACCTGGTACTGCAGTCTCACTGGATCCCTAGTGGCAGGCACCTGGCACTGCCGTCTCACAGGATCCCTAGTGGTAGGCACCTGGTACTGCAGTCTCACCGGATCCCTAGTGGCAGGCACCTGGTACTGCAGTCTCGCAGGATCCCTAGTGGCAGGCACCTGGTACTGCAGTCTCGCAGGGCCCCTAGTGGCAGGCACCTGGTACTGCTGTCTCACAGGATCCCTAGTGGCAGGCTCCTGGTACTGCAGTCTCGCAGGGCCCCTATGGGTAGACACCTGGTACTGCAGCCTCACAGGAACCCGAGTGGTAGACACTTGGTACTGAGTCTCACGGGACCCCCCCCCCCCCGCTGTTCCCCCCCCCCCCTCCATTGGTAGACTCCTGGTACTGCAGTCTCACAGGAGCCCCCTAGTGGCAGACCCCTAGTACTGCAGTCTCACAAGACACCTAGGGGTAGATTCCTGGTACTGCAGTCTCACGGGAGCCCCCTAGTGGTATACTCCTGCTACTGCAGTCTCACAGAGCCTCCAGTGGTAGACTCCTGGCACTGCAGTCTCACAGAGCCTCCAGTGGTAGACTCCTGGCACTGCAGTCTCACAGGACCCCGAGGGGTAGACTTCTGATACTTCAGTCTCACAGGCCCCCTAGTGGTACATAGGAACAGGAGTAGGCCCTCGAGCCTGTTCCGCCATTCAATGAGATCACGGCTGATCTGTGACCTAACTCCATAAACCCGCCTTAACCCCATTCCCTGAATACCTTTGGTGAACAAAAATTGATCAATCTCAGATTTAAAATGAACAATTGAGCTACCATCAACTTCCGTTTGTGGAAGTGAGTTCCAAACTTCTCCCACCCTTTGCGTGTAGAAGTGTTTCCTAACTTCACTCCTGAAAGTCCTGTCTCTAATTTTTAGGCTATGTCCCTTGACTCCCCAACCAGTGGGAAATAGTTTCTCTCTATCTATCCTATCAGTTCCCCTTAATATCTTGAAAACTCCAATCAAATCACCCCTTAATCTTCTAAATTCCAGGGAATACAACCCTAGTTCGGATATGTGGCTCTCCAGCCCGTCATCTAAGTCGTTAATAAATAATGAATAGCTGAGGCCCCAACACAGATCCCTGTGGGACACCAGATTGATTCCTGGGATGAGAGGGTTGTCCTGTGAGGAGAGATTGAGTAGAATGGGCCTCTACTCTCTGGAGTTTAGAAGAATGAGAGGTGATCTCATTGAAACATACAAGATTCTGAGGGGGCTTGACAGGGTAGATGCTGAGAGGCTGTTTCCCCTGGCTGGAGAGTCTAGAACTAGAGGGCATAGTCTCAGGATAAGGGGTCGGCCATTTAGGACTGAGATGAGGAGGAATTTCTTCACTCAGAGGGTCGTGAATATTTGGAATTCTCTACCCCAGAGGGCTGTGAATGCTCAGTCATTGAGTATATTCAAGGCTGAGATCGATAGATTTTTGGACTCTAAGGGAATCAAGGGATATGGGGATCAGGCGGGAAAGTGGAGTTGAGGTCGAAGATCAGCCATGATCTGATTGAATGGCGGAGCAGGCTCGAGGGGCCGTATGGCCTACTCCTGCTCCAATTTCTTATGTTCTTACACCACTAGTCACATTCTGCCAATTTGAGTACCTGCCTATTATCCCTACTCTTTGTCTCCTGCCCTCAGCCAATTTCCGAATCAGGTCAATAATTTGCCCTCAATTCCATGAGCTTCAACTTTAGCTAACAGTGGGGCTGAGGGAGTATGAGGAACTTCATCGAATGCCTTCTGGAAGTCCACATAAACAACATTCATAGACATTCCCCTGTCCACTACTTTAATCACCTCTTCAAAAAATTCAATCAGGTTCATCAGGCATAACCTACCCTTTACAAATCCATGCTGGCTCTCTCTGATCAGCTGATAATCTTCAAGGTGTTCAGTCACTCTATCCTTAATTGGACTCCTGGCACTGCAATCTCACGGGACACCTAGTGGTAGACACCTGGTACTGCAGTCTCACAGGACATCTAGTGGTAGACACCTGGTACTGCAGTCTCACAGGACACCTAGTGGTAGACACCTGGTACTGCAGTCTCACGGGACACCTAGTGGTAGACACCTGGTACTGCAGTCTCACTGGATACTTTTTTATTCGTTCGTGGGATATGGGCATCGCTGGCGAGGCCGGCATTTATTGCCCATCCCTAATTGCCCTCGAGAAGGTGGTGGTGAGCCGCCTTCTTGAACCGCTGCAGTCCGTGTGGTGAAGGTTCTCCCACAGTGCTGTCTGGAAGGGAGTTCCAGGATTTTGACCCAGCGACGATGAAGGAACGGCGATATATTTCCAAGTCAGGATGGTGTGTGACTTGGAGGGGAACGTGCAGGTGGTGTGCCTGCTGTCCTTGTCCTTCTAGGTGGTAGAGGTCGCGGGTTTGGGAGGTGCTGTCGAAGAAACCTTGGCGAGTTGCTGCAGTGCATCCTGTGGATGGTACACACTGCAGCCACAGTGCATCGGTGATGAAGGGAGTGAATGTTTAGGGTGGTGGATGGGGTGCCAATCAAGCGGGCTGCTTTGTCCTGGATGGTGTCGAGCTTCTCGAGTGTTGTTGGAGCTGCACTCATCCAGGCAAGTGGATGTCTAATCGGCCACACCCTTCCTTTGATTACCCTTTTACTATTTATGAGTTTATCGGTTCCCTTTTATGTTAGCCACTTGGGTGGTGAACCTTTGGAATTCTCTACCCCAGAGGGCTGTGGATGCTCAGTCATTGAGTATATTCAAGGCTGAGATTGATAGATTTCTGGACTCTAGGGGAATCAAGGGATATGGGGATCGGGCAGGAAAGTGGAGTTGAGGTCGAAGATCAACCACGATCTGATTGAATGGCGGAGCAGGCTCGAGGGGCCGAATGGCCTACTCCTGCTCCAATTTCTGATGATCTTATGTTGTCTACAAATTTGCTCCTCTATCTCCTTCCCACTATTTGGTGGCCTATAGTATACACCCAGTAGCGTAATAGCTCCTCTATTGTTCCTTAATTCCAACCAAATAGATTCTGTCCTTGACCCTTCAACTACGTCATCCCTTTCCAGTGCTGTAACAGTATCTTTGATTAATACCGCCACCGCCGATCGCCCCCCACCTCCTTTTTTTGCCTTCCCTATCTTTCCTAAATACCTTGTAGTCAGGAATATTAAGTACCCGATACTCCCGCTCTTTGAGCCAGGTCTCTGTTATCGCCACTATACCACAGTCCCATGTGGCGACTTGTGCCTGCAGCTCACCGACCTTATTTACCTCGCTCCGTGCATGCACTCCGAACCCATCCTCGTCTGCCTCACGTTTTACTCTGTCTGATCACTCCTATTTCCGAATGAATCTTTATACTGTTTGTCTCTCCCTGTCCTCTGTGCACCTTGTGTCCCCTCTTCATCGTGGTGCCCCCACCCTCCTCCCCACGATGGTGTCATTGACCCTTTGAACTATCCTTTCCAAGGTTTCATTACTTCTTCTCTTTCCCCTCCTGCTATTATTAGGACAGCGATGAGCTGAGTGAGCTCTGCAAACCGGATGTCCAGCTGAGCCTTGACCTGCGCCTGAGGACCAAGAGGGCTCCACTGTCAAAATTCCTCATCGTCCATTTCCATGGCGGAGGGTTCGTGGCTCAAACCTCAAAATCACATGAGGTAAGAGGAGGTCTAACCCTTCCGTGTCTGCTGATTCAGGAAGGGAGTACGGGCTCATTTCAGCTGTGTTTGTACACAGCCCACCCAAGACAAAGGAAACAGCAAACACTCCCAGGGCAGGTACAACACGGGTTAGATACAGAGTAAAGCTCCCTCTACACTGTCTCATCAAACACTCCCAGGGCAGGTACAGGGGGTTAGATACAGAGTAAAGCTCCCTCTACACTGTCCCATCAAACACTCCCAGGGTCAGGTACAGGGGGTTAGATACAGAGTAAAGCTCCCTCTACACTGTCCCGTCAAACACTCCCATGCAGGTACAGGGGGTTAGATACGGAGTAAAGCTCCCTCTACACTGTCCCATCAAACACTCCCAGGGCAGGTACAGGGGGTTAGATACAGAGTAAAGCTCCCTCTACACTGTCCCATCAAACACTCCCAGGGCAGGTACAGGGGGTTAGATACAGAGTAAAGCTCCCTCTACACTGTCCCATCAAACACTCCCAGGGCAGGTACAGGGGGTTAGATACAGAGTAAAGCTCCCTCTACACTGTCCCATCAAACACTCCCAGGGCAGGTACAGGGGGTTAGATACAGAGTAAAGCTCCCTCTACACTGTCCCATCAAACACTCCCGGGACTCTCTTCCCTTCTCCTCTCAGTGATATACATGCCTGTAATGGTGATCTCTGTCTCTCTCTCTCTATCTCACTCTCTCTCTCTCTCTTTCTTTTTTTCTGTCTCTCTTTTTCTCTATCTCTCTCTGTCTCTCTCTGTCTGTCTCTCCCCTGAACCCACCCCTTCGTGATGTACACGACTGTAATGGTGATCTCTTCTCCAACCTCCACCCTCCCACACCCCGGACCTCCCCAGGTGGTCTTGTCCTGTTCTATGCCGGTGCTGTCTCTCTCTGTCTCTTTCACTGTCTCTTTGTCTCTTTCTCTCTCTCTCCATGTCTGTATGTTTCCCTCTCGCTCTGTATCTCTCTGTGTGTCTCTCTCTCTGTCTGTCTGTCTCTCTCTGTCTCTCTCTGTGCCTCTCTTTCTGTCGCTCTGTTTCTCTGTGTCTCTCTCTCTCTGTCTCTCTCCCTCTGTCTCTCTCTCTCTCTGTCTCTCTCTCTGTCTGTCTGTCTTTCCCCTGATCCCACCCCTCAGTGATGTACACGACTGTAATGGTGATCTCTTCTCCAACCTCCACCCCCCCAGGTGGTCTTGTCCTGTTCTGTTCTGGTGTTGAGTTTCCCAGTGTCTCTAATCACTCTGACTCTCTTTCTCTCTTTCAGGCTTACCTGAAGAGCTGGGCCCAAGAGCTGGACACGCCGATACTTTCCATCGATTACTCGCTGGCCCCCGAGGCTCCCTTCCCCCGTGCCCTCGAGGAGTGCTTCTTCGCCTATTGCTGGGCGGTGAAGAACTGCCACCTGCTGGGTACGTGTGCCTGCTACTTTTAAATCGAGAAGCCTGGCTAAAAGACTAAGGCCCACGGCTTGGGACAGAGGGTGGGATCAACCAGGACGCAACGATTGGGGGACACCAGCTTCATGTTTAAAAGGCCTGTGATCTATCGGAGGACGAGAGGAGTGAGGGCAGGTACAGGGGGTTAGTTACAGAGTAAAGCTCCCTCTACACTCTCCCATCAAACACTCCCAGGGCAGGTACAGGGGGTTAGATACGGAGTAAAGCTCCCTCTACACTGTCCCATCAAACACTCCCAGGGCAGGTACAGGGGGTTAGATACAGAGTAAAGCTCCCTCTACACTGTCCCATCAAACACTCCCAGGGCAGGTACAGGGGGTTAGATACAGAGTAAAGCTCCCTCTACACTGTCCCGTCAAACGCTCCCAGGGCAGGTACAGGGGGTTAGATACAGAGTAAAGCTCCCTCTACACTTTCCCATCAAACACTCCCAGGGTAGGTACAGCACGGGTTAGATACAGAGTAAAGCTCCCTCTACACTGTCCCATCAAACACTCCCAGGGTCAGGTACAGGGGGTTAGATACAGAGTAAAGCTCTCTCTGCACTCTCCCATCAAACACTCCCAGGGCAGGTACAGGGGGTTAGATACAGAGTAAAGCTCCCTCTACACTGTCCCATCAAACACTCCCAGGGCAGGTACAGCACGGGTTAGATACAGAGTAAAGCTCCCTCTGCACTCTCCCATCAAACACTCCCAGGGCAGGTACAGGGGGTTAGATATGGAGTAAAGCTCCCTCTGCACTCTCCCATCAAACACTCCCAGGGCAGGTACAACTCGGGTTGGATACAGAGTAAAGCTCCCTCTGCACTCTCCCATCAAACACTCCCAGGGCAGGTACAACTCGGGTTGGATACAGAGTAAAGCTCCCTCTACACTGTCCCATCATCTTTCTATTTCCCACTATTTCTAGATAGTAACAGACTTCAGGAGGTGATAGACCGGTGAAATGGGCAGACACATGGCAGATGCAATTTAATGCAGAAAAGTGAAGCGATTCATTTTGGTAGGAAGAATGAGGAGAGGCAATATAAACTAAATGGTACAATTTTAAAGGGGCTACAGGAACAGAGAGACCTGGGGGTGGATGTACACAAATCTTTGAAGGCAGCAGGACAAGTTGAGAAAACTGTCAAAAAAGGATATGGGATCCTGGGCTTTATTAATAGAGGCATGGAGTACAAATGCAAGGAAGTTATGCTAAACCTTTATAAAATACTGGTTAGGCCTCAGCTGGAGTATTGTGTCCAATTCTGGGCACCGCACTTTAGGAAGGATGTCAAGGCCTTGGAGAGGGTGCAGAGGAGATTTACTAGAATGGTCCCAGGGATGAGGAACTTCAGTTATGTGGAGAGACTGGAGAAGCTGGGATTGTTCTCCTTAGAGCAGAGAAGGTTAAGGGGAGATTTGATAGAGGTGTTCAAAATCATGAGGAGTTTTGATAGAGTAAATAAGGAGAAACTGTTTCCAGTGGCAGGAGGGTCGGTAACCAGAGGACACAGATTTAAGGTAATCGGCAAAAGAACCAGAGGGGGAGATGAGGAAAAATTTTTTACGCAGCGAGTTGTGATGATCTGGAATGCGCTGCCTGAAAGGGCGGTGGAAGCAGATTCAATAATAACTTTCAAAAGGGAATTGGATAAATACTTGAAGGAGAAAAATTTGCAGGGCTCTGGGGAAAGAGCAGGCGGGAGTGGGACTAATTGGATCGCTCTTTCAAAGAGCCAGCACAGGCACGATGGGCTGAATGGCCTCCTCCTGTGCTGTATCATTCGATGACTCTCTTCCTTTCTCTCTGTGTGTCTTTCTCTCTCTTTGTGTCTCTTTCTGCCATTGTCCAGCTCTTTCTTCCTCATCTCTTTTTCTGCTTCTCTCCCTCTCTCTCTCTCTCTCTCTTCTCCCCGCACCTTGATACGACACAGCTGAGGTGGAGAAGGACAGGTTTCCCGAGCTGATCCTGTGGTGTGTTAGCGGGGGCAGGAATGGTCAGTGTGAGGTGGCCGCAGCAGGAGCTGGGCCGTGCAGCTTCCCGCGTTGCGTTTCGGAGGGCCTTTCTTACATGCAGCAAACGGACGGTATATTAAACCCCCTCTAGCTGTTCCCCCAAACTTCTCCTCACCCCCTTTCCCTTTTCTTCCTCCCCATTTCCCCCCACTCCTCAGGTTCGACTGGAGAACGGATCTGCCTGGCTGGGGACAGTGCTGGAGGCAACCTCTGCATCACCGTGTCCATGCGAGCTGCCTCCTACGGGGTTAGACTGCCCGACGGGATCATGGCAGCTTACCCCGCCACCCTGCTCCAAGCTGCGGCCTCGCCCTCCCGTCTGCTCACCTTCATCGACCCACTGCTGCCCCTCAGCGTCCTGTCCAAGTGCTTGAGTGCGTACGCAGGTAAGAGTCTCGACCGCAATATCCCATCCGGAGTCAGACTGAGCGGGCTGGGGGTCCTGGCGGAGGGAGAGAGCCCTCTTCGAACTCCGTGTGTGAAATAATTGGAAAGTAATAAAGAATTTGCATTATTTCGCACCTTTCGCGACCTCAGGACGTCCCAAAGCATTACCAGGTTCCATAACAGTGAATTACACAGTGTCGGTGGGTCTCACTCTCGCCTCTGAGTCAGAAGGTCGTGGGTTCAAGTCCCACTCCAGAGACTTGAGCGCAAAATCTAGGCTAACAATCCCAGTGCAGTGCTAAGGGAGAGCTGCACTGTCGGAGGGTCAGTACCGAGTGAGCGCTGCACTGTCGGAGGGTCAGTACCGAGGGAGCACCGCGCTGTTGGAGGGTCAGTACCGAGGGAGTGCTGCACTGTCGGAGGGTCAGTACCGAGGGAGTGCTGCACAGTCGGAGGGTCAGTACCGAGTGAGTGCTGCATTGTTGGAGAGTCAGTACTGAGTGAGTGCTGCATTGTCGGAGTGTCAGTACTGAGGGAGCGCTGCGCTGTTGGAGGGTCAGTACCGAGGGAGCGCTGCGCTGTCGGAGGGTCAGTACCGAGGGAGCACCGCGCTGTCGGAGGGTCAGTACCGAGGGAGCGCTGCGCTGTCGGAGGGTCAGTACCGAGGGAGCACCGCGCTGTCGGAGGGTCAGTACCGAGGGAATGCTGCACTGTCGGAGGGTCAGTATCGAGGGAGCACTGCACTGTTGGAGGGTCAGTACCAAGGGAGTGCTGCACTGTCGGAGGGTCAGTACCGAGGGAGCGCTGCACTGTCGGAGGGTCTGTACCGAGGGAGCGCTGCACTGTCGGAGGGTCAGTACCGAGGGAGCGCTGCACTGTTGGAGGGTCAGTACCGAGGGAGCACTGCACTGTCAGAGGGTCTGTACCGAGGGAGCGCTGCACTGTCGGAGGGTCAGTACCGAGGGAGCGCTGCACTGTCGGAGGGTCAGTACCGAGGGAGCGCTGCACTGTCGGAGGGTCAGTACCGAGGGAGCTGCACTGTCGGAGTGTCAGTACCGAGGGAGCGCTGCACTGTCGGAGGGTCAGTACCGAGGGAGCGCTGCACTGTCGGAGGGTCAGTACCGAGGGAGCACTGCACTGTCGGAGGGTCAGTACTGAGTGAGTGCTGCACTGCCGGAGTGTCAGTACTGAGTGAGTGCTGCACCGTTGGAGGGTCAGTACTGAGGGAATGCTGCATTCTTGGAGATACTGTCTTTCAGGTTAAACTGAGGCCCCATCTGCCCTCTCAGGTAGATCCAGTGGCCACTATTGGAAGAAGAGCAGGGGGGAGTTCTCCCCGATGTCCTGGCGCCGATATTTATCCCTCAACCAATGTCATTAAAACGGATGATCTGGTCATTATCACATTGCTGTTTGTGGGATCTTGCTGTGCGTAAATTGTCTGCCGCGTTTCCCTACATTACAACAATGACTGCACTTCAAAAGGTACTTCATTGGCTGTAAAGCGCTTTGGGACGTCCTGAGATCGTGAAAGGTGCTACAGAAATGGATTTCTCTCGTTTTACATAGAATGGGAAAGGTTCCTCTCGAGGAGAGGGGAACCCCAGGTACAAATGGAGATAGGGCGAGCTCGGGACCGATATCAGGGAAACACTTCTCATACAAAGAGTGGGGCCGTACCTGGATAGTCCTCCTGGGTAGGGAAATGGAGATTAAAACTGTGGAGTGACTCGAGAGTGGGGTGGATGGTGGGCGGGGGGACTCTGGGCCGGACGGGCTCAGTGGGCTCGATTGTTTCCCCCATCTGCTTGTGTAACAGTTGGGGTGCTACTCTTCCCCCTCCCCCCCGATCCTCGATCCGTGCTCCCCCGATCCTCGATCCGTGCCCCCAGATCCTCGATCCGTGCCCCCGATCCTCGATCCGTGCCCCCAGATCCTCGATCCGTGCCCCCGATCCTCGATCCGTGCCCCCCGTTACTCGATCCGTGCCCCCGATACTCGATCCGTGCCCCCCGATACTCGATCCGTGCCCCCCGTTACTCGATCCGTGCCCCCGATCCTCGATCCGTGCCCCCCGATGCTCGATCCGTGCCCCCCGATGCTCGATCCGTGCCCCCCGATGCTCGATCCGTGCCCCCCGATGCTCGATCCGTGCCCCCCGATCCTCGATCCGTGCCCCCCGATGCTCGATCCGTGCCCCCCGATGCTCGATCCGTGCCCCCCGATGCTCGATCCGTGCCCCCCGATGCTCGATCCGTGCCCCCCGATGCTCGATCCGTGCCCCCCGATACTCGATCCGTGCCCTCCGATCCTCGATCCGGCTCCCCCGATACTCGGGCCGTGCTCCCTCGATACTCGGACCGTGCCCCTCGATCCTCGGGCCGTGCCCCCCGATACTCGGGCCGTGCTCCCTCGATCCTCGGGCCGTGCTCCCTCGATCCTCGGGCCGTGCTCCCTCGATCCTCGGGCCGTGCCCCCTCGATCCTCGGGCCGTGCCCCCCGATACTCGGGCCGTGCTCCCTCGATCCTCGGGCCGTGCCCCCCGACACTCGGGCCGTGCTCCCTCGATCCTCGGGCCGTGCCCCCTGATACTCGGGCCGTGCTCCCTCGATACTCGGTCCGTGCTCCCTCGATACTCGTCCCTGCCCCCCCCGATACCCGGGCTGTGTCCCCCGATTCTCGGGCCGTGCCCCCTCTGACTCCCGTTCGTTCTGTTTTTCAGGTACGGAGCCAGTGCCAAGTGCCTCCTCGAGCCTGGGGAAGGTGGACACCCTGAGCATGGTTCGGAATGATACGGCTGTGCTGCTTCGCGATATCCGACTCGGTGCCTCCGCCTGGCTCAATGCGCTGCTAGAACCCAGCAAAACCACCGCAACGCCTGGTGGGTGCCCCCTCCTCATCTCCGTAACCTCCTCCGCCGCGGCGGGGCCCTACAACCCAGAGACACCTCTGCGCTCCTCCAACCCTGGCCTCTTGCACATTCCCCGATGACTCCCTACTGCAAATCCGAGATCGGCTAACTCGGCTCAGATCAGGGATTAAAGCTGGGATCTTCCCGGTCTTTCCCACACCAAGCTGGGTTCCGGAGGGGGGAGAATCAGCCAGGCTTCCTGCTTCCGATCGGTATCCAGCGACTCCAACCAGAAAGGATGCGTGCGTGTGTGTGTGTGTGTGTGTGTGTGGTTGTCGTGTGAGGACAGGATCAGCTCGACTGTCGTGCCCTCCTCAGTTGAATAGTCTGCCAGCGCTGGCTGTATGTGCTCACACATGACACGACCCGGACAAGGTACCAGAGGGCAGCCAGCCACCGTGTAACCTCCTCCAGCCCCTACAACCCTCCATGATCTCCGCGTTCCGCCAATTCTGGCCTCTTATCCATCCCCGATTTCCATCGCTCCACCATTGGCTGCCGTGCCTTCAGCTGCTCTAAGCTCTGGAATTCCCTCGCTAATCCTCTCCGCCTCTCTCTCCTCCTTTAAGACGCTCCTTAAAACCTGCCTTTTCGATGAAGCTTTTGGTCTCCTGTCCTAATATCTCCTTATGTGGCTCGGTGTCAAATTTTGTCTGATTAACGCTCCTGTGAAGCGCCTTGGGACGTTTTACTACGTTAAAGGCGCTATATAAATGCAGGTTGTTGTACTCCAAAACGTCTCAGATTTCAGCTGTGCTTGTCTCGTGAGGGTAACGAAAGATTTCGCGGGGCGGAGGGAATGGCTGAGTACTGACTGAGCGAGAGAAACAGGGGGCGGAGGCAGGTACAGGCGAAGAGGAGGTTTCAGCAGAACGCAGAGAGGTGGGTGAAAGGGTTAACAGAAGGAGGGTTGGGCAGGGCTGAAAGAGTGATCATTAACTCCACAACAACTCGCATTTAAAGAGCGGCTTTAACGCAGAAAACCGTCCCCATAGTGCTCCACAGGGGCGTGAGGAAACAGAACGGGCTTAAGGAGGCGAGGAACAGAGGGGTGAGCAAAAGAGATGGGGCTTAAGGAGGCTCTTAAAGTAGCAGAGGGAGGTGGAGAGGCCGAGGGGTTACGGGTGGGAATTCCAGAATGTCTGGCCTATATGTCTGAAACCAGGGCTACCCTGGTGGAGAGGATGGAGGAGGAGGTATGCTCGATGCCAAGTTTGGGGGGAGAGGGAAGTGAGGGGGAGGTGGGGAGGGTAGTGAGGGGGAGGGGGGGAGGGGGAGACAGGGAGGGGAGTGGAGCGAAGGGGAGGGGTGTGAGGGGGAGTCAGGGAGTGAGGGGAGGCAGGGAGGGGAAGGGAGTGAGGGGGAGGGGGAGGGGAGTGAGGGGGGTCAGGGAATGAAGGGGAGGGGAGCGAGGGGGGCGGGGAGTGAGGGGGAGAGGAGTGAGGGGGAGGCAGGGAGTGGAGGGGAGCGAGGGGGAGAGGAGTGAGGGGGAGGGGAGTGAGGGCGAGGGGGGAGGGGGAGACAGGGAGGGGAGTGGAGCGAAGGGGAGGGGTGTGAGGGGGAGTCAGGGAGTGAGGGGAGGGAGTGAGGGGAAGGGAGTGAGGGGGAGGGAGCGAGGGGGAGGGGAGTGAGGGGGGTCAGGGAGTGAAGGGGAGGGGAGCGAGGGGGAGGGGAGCGAGGGGGAGGGGAGCGAAGGGGAGAGGAGTGAGGGGGAGAGGAGTGAGGGGGAGGCAGGGAGTGGAGGGGAGCGAGGGGGAGAGGAGTGAGGGGGAGGGGAGTGAGGGGGGGGTCAGGGAGTGAGGGGGAGGGGAGTGAGGGGGGGTCAGGGAGTGAAGGGGAGGGGAGCGAGGGGGAGGGGAGTGAGGGGGAGGGAGTGAGGGGGAGGGGTGTGAGGGGGGGTCAGGGAGTGAAGGGGAGGGGAGCGAGGGGGAGGGGGAGGCAGGGAGGGGAGGGGAGTGAGGGGGAGGTGGGGTTCCACACCTCACATCGCATTGTCCCGGGAGGGGATCAGGACTCGGCCCAGGATAGGGGGCAGATAAACGCAGGGCAAGAATGGAATGCCAACGATGTACTTGAGCTCGGGCGCACTCCTGGCACGGGCTTTGCGGGCAGTGCCAGTGGGATCTTGCTGCTCCTCTCTCCGCCGCAGCTGTGTGGGGTCTCTGGCTTTGGCTGGGATGTCGCTCGCTCTGCGGATTCCCCCTTTCCTCTGGGCGCTGAGCTTTGTCTTGTCTCTGCAGTGGGATTTCAGCTCTGGGCCTGTCTTAGGCGGCCTCTGACCCTACTGATGCGCCTGCTGCAACTCGACAAGCTCGTCATTTCTAACTGTCTTGTCTCTGGTAGGAGCGTTTCTGTGCTGTAACCTAGCAACCGCCTCACAACCCATCGGCTTCTGTTTCCTAGCGACCACGCCATTAACCAATTACTCACATTGGCACGGTGCCCATTCGCTTCTGCCTGTGTGTGTGCCTGTTTGCTTTTTTCTGCCACCCTTGCTTGCTTTGCCCTGTTGTCCCTCGTGTGCTGTTGTCTGTCTGATTGGGTCCTTGTCGTCTTGGCCTCCCATTGCATGCCTCACTCGCTGCCTGCCTTTGCACGCTCGCCCACTCCCGCATTGCCTGCCTCACTTCGCACACTCGCCCAGCCCCCCGGTTGCCAGCACTTTGAAAGAGCTATCCGATTAGTCCCACTCCCCCATAGCCCTTTCCCCCATAGCCCTGCGAATCTTTACCCTTCAAGTATTTATCCAACTCCCTTTTGAAAGTTATTATTGAATCTGCTTCCACCGCCCTTTCAGGCAGCGCATTCCAGATCATCACAACTCGCTGCATAAAAAAAATTCTCCTCATCTCCCGCTCTGGTTCTTTCACCAGTTATCTTAAATCTGTGTCCTCTGGTTACCGACCCTCCTGCCACTGGAAACAGTTTCTCCTTATTCACTCTATCAAAACCCTTCATGATTTTGAACACCTCTATCAAATCTCCCCTTAACCTTCTCTGCTCTAAGGAGAACAACCCCAGCTTCTCCAGTCTCTCCACATAACTGAAGTCCCTCATCCCTGGGACCATTCTGGTCAACCTTCTCTGCGCCCTCTCCAATCTCGAGAAAATGTCCGAGGAGGTCTTTTCTCCCCGTTCCTTCCCCAGCCCAGAGTGGCTGCTCCCAGTTCACAGGTTTGCTGCAGTCACCCTGACTGAGATCAGCTAAACCGCAACAGGCTGGGACGGTCACTTGGAGAGGTAATGTCAGCCGTGACGCGGTGGCTCTCACTCTCGCCTCTGAGTCAGAAGGTCGTGGGTTCGAACCCCGCTCCAGAGACTTGAGCCCCATAATCCAGGCCGACACTCCCAGAGTCGGAGGTGCCGTCTTTCAGATGAGACGTTAAACCCCAAGGCCCCGTCTGCCCTCTCAGGTGGACGTTAAAGACCCCTATTCGAGGAAGAGCAGGGTAGTTCTCACCGATGTCCTGGGGCCAATATTTATCCTCAACCAACATCACTAAAACAGATTATACGAATTAAGAGCAGGAGTAGGCCATTCGGCCCCTCGAGCCTGCTCTGCCATTTGATAAGATCATGGCTGATCTGATTGTGACCTCAACCCTACTTTCCCATCTACCTGCTATAACCTTTGACTCCCTTGTTAATCAGGAATCTATCTAACTCCGCCTTAAAAATATTCAATGACCCTGCCTCCACCGCTCTCTGGGGAAGGGAGTTCCACAGACTCAAGACCCTCTGAGAGAAAAACATTTCTCCTCATCTCCGTCTTAAATGGGAGACCCCTTATTTTTTAAACTGTGGCCCCTAGTTCTAGTCTCTCCCACATCCTCTCAGCATCTACCCCTTCTGGTCCCCTCAGGATCTTAAATGTTTCAATAAGATCACATTGCTGTTTCTGGGATCTTGCTGTGCGCAAATTGGCTGCCGTGTTTCCTACATCACAACAGTGACTACACTTCGAGAAAGTACTTCGTTGGCTGTGAAACGCTTTGGGACGTCCTGAGGTGGTGAAAGGTGCAGTAGGAATGCCAGTTCTTTCTTCCTGTACCCTGCTCTCTGCTGTGCCAAGTGGTGAGCTTACTCGTGGGGCCAGTGGGGGTGTGACCCACCCCCATATTGGGGGTATAAAGGGGCGAGTTTCGCGGTTACGATCGAGACTGAGACGGACCGTGTATTGTTCCTTGCTCCCGACAGAGGCCGTGAGGAAGAGCTGCTCGGAGGCTGCCCTGACCGGGAACTCCACCACCAATTCCTCCATGGACCTGGACCAGAACTTTGTGATGAGCCAGACCTGCCAGGCGCTAGCGGGCTCCACCCCGGGCTCCAGCAGGCAGAGCCTGGCCACCCAAAGGCCCCAGGAGCAGGCCAGCGACAGGGAGGGAGTCAGCTTCCACCTGAAGCAGGAGGAGGAGGAGGAGGAGGAGAGGCAGGCCAGGGAGCAGGAGCCCGGGGAGTCGCAGGAGCCCGGGGAGTCGCAGGAGCCCGGGGAGTCGCAGGAGCCCGGGGAGTCGCAGGAGCCCGGGGAGTCACAGTTCCCAGAGGGGTTTCAACCCCTCCGCATCGGCTCAACGGTGGCCAAAATTAAACTGCAGACGTCTGCCATCGTGAAAAACCCATTCATGTCGCCACTCCTCGCCCCAGATGACATGCTCAGAGGGCTACCACCTGTACACTTAGTGGTGAGTGTCAATTCCTCAATTCAATTACTCACCCTCTGCCCCCCGCCCAATGCGCTGTCTCCTGTCGGGATACAGATACCACCGGCCCCTCATCCAGCTCGCCGGTCTTCACCAGTCTCAAAAGTAGTTTATAAACTTCCCAGCGATGCCCCCTGTGAATACTGACACCCACCCCGGGACCCCCTGTGAATACTGACACCCACCCCGGGACCCCCTGTGAATACTGACACACTCCCGGGGACCCCCTGTAAATACTGACACCCACCCCGGGACCCCCTGTGAATACTGACACACTCCCGGGGACCCCCTGTAAATACTGACACACTCCCGGGGACCCCCTGTAAATACTGACACACTCCCGGGGACCCCCTGTAAATACTGACACACTCCCGGGACCCCCTGTAAATACTGACACACTCCCGGGGACCCCCTGTAAATACTGACACACTCCCGGGGACCCCCTGTAAATACTGACACACTCCCCGGGACCCCCTGTAAATACTGACACACTCCCCGGGACCCCCTGTAAATACTGACACACTCCCGGGGACCCCCTGTAAATACTGACACACTTCCGGGACCCCCTGTAAATACTGACACACTCCCGGGGACCCCCTATAAATACTGACACACTCCCGGGGACCCCCTGTAAATACTGACACCCACCCCGGGACCCCCTGTGAATACTGACACCCACTCCAGGACCCCCTGTAAATACTGACACCCACCCCGGGACCCCCTGTGAATACTGACACACTCCCGGGGACCCCCTGTAAATACTGACACCCACCCCGGGACCCCCTGTGAATACTGACACACTCCCGGGGACCCCCTGTAATTACAGACACACTCCCGGGGACCCCCTGTAAATACTGACACACTCCCGGGGACCCCCTGTAAATACTGTCACACTCCCGGGGACCCCCTGTAAATACTGACACACTCCCGGGGACCCCCTGTGAATACTGACACACTCCCGGAGACCCACTGTAAATACTGACACACTCCCGGGGACCCCCTGTAAATACTGACACACTCCCGGGACCCCCTGTAAATACTGACACACTCTGGGGGACCCCCTGTAAATACTGACACACTCCCAGGGACCCCTGTAAATACTGACACACTCCCGGTGACCCCCTGTAAATACTGACACCCACCCTGGGACCCCCTGCAAATACTGACACACTCCCGGGGACCCCCTGTGAATACTGACACACTCCCGGGGACCTCCTGTGAATACTGACACACTCCCGGGGACCCCCTGTGAATACTGACACACTCCCGGGGACCCCCTGTAAATACTGACACACTCCTGGGGACCCCCTGTAAATACTGACACACTCCCAGGGACCCCCTTTAAATACTGACACACTCCCGGGGACCCCCTGTGAATACTGACACCCACCCCGGGGATCCCCTGTAAATACTGACACACTCCCGGGGACCCCCTGTAAATACTGACACACTCCCGGGGACCCCTGTAAATACTGACACACTCCCGGGGACCCCTGTAAATACTGACACACTCCCGGGGACCCCCTGTAAATGCTGACACACTCCCGGGGACCCCTGTAAATACTGACACACTCCCGGGGACCCCCTGTAAATACTGACACACTCCCAGGGACCCCCTGTAAATACTGACACACTCCCGGGGACCCCTGTAAATACTGGCACACTCCCGGGGACCCCCTGTAAATACTGACACACTCCCAGGGATCCCCTGTAAATACTGACACACTCCCGGGGACCCCCTGTAAATACTGACACACTCCCGGGGACCCCCTGTAAATACTGACACACGCCCGGGGACCCCCTGTAAATACTGACACACTCCCGGGGACCCCCTGCAAATGCTGACACCCACACCGGGGACCCCCTGTGAATACTGAAACACTCCCAGCGACCCCCTGTAAATACTGACACAGTCCCGGGGACCCCCTGTAAATACTGACACACTCCGGGGGACCCCCTGTAAATACTGACACACTCCCGGGGACCCCTGTAAATACTGACACACTCCCGGGGACCCCTGTAAATACTGACACACTCCCGGGGACCCCTGTAAATACTGACACACTCCCGGGGACCCCTGTAAATACAGACACACTCCCGGGGACCCCTGTAAATACTGGCACACTCCCGGGGACCCCCTGTAAATACTGACACACTCCCAGGGATCCCCTGTAAATACTGACACACTCCCGGGGACCCCCTGTAAATACTGACACACTCCCGGGGACCCCCTGTAAATACTGACACACTCCCGGGGACCCCCTGTAAATACTGACACACTCCCGGGGACCCCCTGCAAATGCTGACACCCACACCGGGGACCCCCTGTGAATACTGAAACACTCCCAGGGACCCCCTGTAAATACTGACACAGTCCCGGGGACCCCCTGTAAATACTGACACACTCCGGGGGACCCCCTGTAAATACTGACACACTCCCGGGGACCCCTGTAAATACTGACACACTCCCGGGGACCCCTGTAAATACTGACACACTCCCGGGGACCCCTGTAAATACTGACACACTCCCGGGGACCCCTGTAAATACAGACACACTCCCGGGGACCCCTGTAAATACTGGCGCACTCCACGGGACCCCCTGTAAATACTGACACACTCCCGGGGACCCCCTGTAAATACTGACACACTCCCGGGGACCCCCTGTAAATACTGACACACTCCCGGGGACCCCTGTAAATACTGGCGCACTCCCGGGGACCCCCTCGAAATACTGGCACACTCCAGTGGACCCCCTGAAAATATTGACACACTCCCGGGGACCCCTGTAAATACTGGCGCACTCCACGGGACCCCCTGTAAATACTGACACACTCCCGGGGACCCCCTGTGAATATTGACACACTCCCGGGGACCCCTGTAAATACTGACACACTCCCGGGGACCCCCTGTATATACTGACAAACTCCTGGGGACACCTTATAAATACTGACACACTCCTGGGACCCCCTATAAATACTGACACGCTCCCGGGGACCCCCTGTAAATACTGACACACTCCCATGGACCCCCTGTAAAACTGACACACTCCCGGGGACCCCCTGTAAATACTGGGACACTCCCGGGGAACCACTGTAAATACTGACACACTCCCATGGACCCCCTGTAAAACTGACACACTCCCATGGACCCCCTGTAAATACTGACACCCACCCCGGGACCCCCTGGAAATACTGACACACTCCCAGGGACCCCTGTAAATACTGACACACTCCCGGGGACCCCCTGTAAATACTGACACACTCCCAGGGACCCCCTGTAAATACTGACACACTCCCGGGGACCCCTGTAAATACTGGCACACTCCCGGGGACCCCCTGTAAATACTGACACACTCCCGGGGACCCCCTGTAAATACTGACACACACTCCCGGGGACCCCCTGTAAATACTGACACACTCCCAGGGATCCCCTGTAAATACTGACACACTCCCGGAGACCCCCTGTAAATACTGACACACTCCCGGGGACCCCCTGTAAATACTGACACACTCCCGGGGACCCCCTGTAAATGCTAACACACTCCCGGGGACCCCTGTAAATACAGACACACTCCCGGGGACCCCTGTAAATACTGACACACTGCCGGGGACCCCTGTAAATAATGACACACTCCCGGGGACCCCTGTAAATACTGACACACTCCCGGGGACCCCTGTAAATACTGGCGCACTCCCGGGGACCCCCTGTAAATACTGACACACTCCCGGGGACCCCTGTAAATAATGACACACTCCCGGGGACCCCTGTAAATACTGACACACTCCCGGAGACCCCCTGTAAATACTGACACACTCCCGGGGACCCCCTGTAAATACTGACACACTCCCGGGGACCCCCTGTAAATGCTGACACACTCCCGGGGACCCCTGTAAATACAGACACACTCCAGTGGACCCCCTGAAAATATTGACACACTCCCGGGGACCCCTGTAAATTCTGACACACTCCCGGGGACCGCCTGTAAATACTGAAACACTCCCGGGGACCGCCTGTAAATACTGACACACTCCCAGGGACCTCCTGTAAATACTGACACACTCCCGGGGACCCCTGTAAATACTGACACACTCCCGGGGACCCCCTGTAAATACTGACACACTCCCGGGGACCCCCTGTAAATACTGACACACTCCCGGGGACACCCTGTAAATACTGGCGCACTCCTGGGGACCCCCTGTAAATACTGACACACTCCGGGGGACCCCCTGTGAATACTGACACACTCCCGGGGACCCCCTGTAAATACTGACACACTCCCGGGACCCCCTGTAAATACTGACACACTCTGGGGGACCCCCTGTAAATACTGACACACTCCCAGGGACCCCTGTAAATACTGACACACTCCCGGTGACCCCCTGTAAATACTGACACCCACCCCGGGACCCCCTGCAAATACTGACACACTCCCGGGGACCCCCTGTGAATACTGACACACTCCCGGGGACCTCCTGTGAATACTGACACCCACCCCGGGGATCCCCTGTAAATACTGACACACTCCCGGGGACCCCCTGTAAATACTGACACACTCCCGGGGACCCCTGTAAATACTGACACACTCCCGGGGACCCCTGTAAATACTGACACACTCCCGGGGACCCCCTGTAAATGCTGACACACTCCCGGGGACCCCTGTAAATACTGACACACTCCCGGGGACCCCCTGTAAATACTGACACACTCCCAGGGACCCCCTGTAAATACTGACACACTCCCGGGGACCCCTGTAAATACTGGCACACTCCCGGGGACCCCCTGTAAATACTGACACACTCCCAGGGATCCCCTGTAAATACTGACACACTCCCGGGGACCCCCTGTAAATACTGACACACTCCCGGGGACCCCCTGTAAATACTGACACACTCCCGGGGACCCCCTGTAAATACTGACACACTCCCGGGGACCCCCTGCAAATGCTGACACCCACACCGGGGACCCCCTGTGAATACTGAAACACTCCCAGGGACCCCCTGTAAATACTGACACAGTCCCGGGGACCCCCTGTAAATACTGACACACTCCGGGGGACCCCCTGTAAATACTGACACACTCCCGGGGACCCCTGTAAATACTGACACACTCCCGGGGACCCCTGTAAATACTGACACACTCCCGGGGACCCCTGTAAATACTGACACACTCCCGGGGACCCCTGTAAATACAGACACACTCCCGGGGACCCCTGTAAATACTGGCGCACTCCACGGGACCCCCTGTAAATACTGACACACTCCCGGGGACCCCCTGTAAATACTGACACACTCCCGGGGACCCCCTGTAAATACTGACACACTCCCGGGGACCCCTGTAAATACTGGCGCACTCCCGGGGACCCCCTCTAAATACTGGCACACTCCAGTGGACCCCCTGAAAATATTGACACACTCCCGGGGTCCTTGTAAATTCTGGCACACTCCTGGGGACCCCCTGTAAATACTGACACACTCCCAGGGACCCCCTTTAAATACTGACACACTCCCGGGGACCCCCTGTGAATATTGACACACTCCCGGGGACCCCTGTAAATACTGACACACTCCCGGGGACCCCCTGTATATACTGACAAACTCCTGGGGACACCTTATAAATACTGACACACTCCTGGGACCCCCTATAAATACTGACACGCTCCCGGGGACCCCCTGTAAATACTGACACACTCCCATGGACCCCCTGTAAAACTGACACACTCCCGGGGACCCCCTGTAAATACTGGGACACTCCCGGGGAACCACTGTAAATACTGACACACTCCCATGGACCCCCTGTAAAACTGACACACTCCCATGGACCCCCTGTAAATACTGACACCCACCCCGGGACCCCCTGGAAATACTGACACACTCCCAGGGACCCCTGTAAATACTGACACACACCCGGGGACCCCCTGTAAATACTGACACACTCCCAGGGACCCCCTGTAAATACTGACACACTCCCGGGGACCCCTGTAAATACTGGCACACTCCCGGGGACCCCCTGTAAATACTGACACACTCCCGGGGACCCCCTGTAAATACTGACACACACTCCCGGGGACCCCCTGTAAATACTGACACACTCCCAGGGATCCCCTGTAAATACTGACACACTCCCGGAGACCCCCTGTAAATACTGACACACTCCCGGGGACCCCCTGTAAATACTGACACACTCCCGGGGACCCCCTGTAAATGCTGACACACTCCCGGGGACCCCTGTAAATACAGACACACTCCCGGGGACCCCTGTAAATACTGACACACTGCCGGGGACCCCTGTAAATAATGACACACTCCCGGGGACCCCTGTAAATACTGACACACTCCCGGGGACCCCTGTAAATACTGGCGCACTCCCGGGGACCCCCTGTAAATACTGACACACTCCCGGGGACCCCTGTAAATAATGACACACTCCCGGGGACCCCTGTAAATACTGACACACTCCCGGAGACCCCCTGTAAATACTGACACACTCCCGGGGACCCCCTGTAAATACTGACACACTCCCGGGGACCCCCTGTAAATGCTGACACACTCCCGGGGACCCCTGTAAATACAGACACACTCCAGTGGACCCCCTGAAAATATTGACACACTCCCGGGGACCCCTGTAAATTCTGACACACTCCCGGGGACCGCCTGTAAATACTGAAACACTCCCGGGGACCGCCTGTAAATACTGACACACTCCCAGGGACCTCCTGTAAATACTGACACACTCCCGGGGACCCCTGTAAATACTGACACACTCCCGGGGACCCCCTGTAAATACTGACACACTCCCGGGGACCCCCTGTAAATACTGACACACTCCCGGGGACACCCTGTAAATACTGGCGCACTCCTGGGGACCCCCTGTAAATACTGACACACTCCGGGGGACCCCCTGTGAATACTGACACACTCCCGGGGACCCCCTGTAAATACTGACACACTCCCGGGACCCCCTGTAAATACTGACACACTCTGGGGGACCCCCTGTAAATACTGACACACTCCCAGGGACCCCTGTAAATACTGACACACTCCCGGTGACCCCCTGTAAATACTGACACCCACCCCGGGACCCCCTGCAAATACTGACACACTCCCGGGGACCCCCTGTGAATACTGACACACTCCCGGGGACCTCCTGTGAATACTGACACACTCCCGGAGACCCCCTGTGAATACTGACACACTCCCGGGGACCCCCTGTAAATACTGACACACTCCTGGGGACCCCCTGTAAATACTGACACACTCCCAGGGACCCCCTTTAAATACTGACACACTCCCGGGGACCCCCTGTGAATACTGACACCCACCCCGGGGATCCCCTGTAAATACTGACACACTCCCGGGGACCCCCTGTAAATACTGACACACTCCCGGGGACCCCTGTAAATACTGACACACTCCCGGGGACCCCTGTAAATACTGACACACTCCCGGGGACCCCCTGTAAATGCTGACACACTCCCGGGGACCCCTGTAAATACTGACACCCACCCCGGGACCCCCTGGAAATACTGACACACTCCCAGGGACCCCTGTAAATACTGACACACACCCGGGGACCCCCTGTAAATACTGACACACTCCCAGGGACCCCCTGTAAATACTGACACACTCCCGGGGACCCCTGTAAATACTGGCACACTCCCGGGGACCCCCTGTAAATACTGACACACTCCCGGGGACCCCCTGTAAATACTGACACACACTCCCGGGGACCCCCTGTAAATACTGACACACTCCCAGGGATCCCCTGTAAATACTGACACACTCCCGGAGACCCCCTGTAAATACTGACACACTCCCGGGGACCCCCTGTAAATACTGACACACTCCCGGGGACCCCCTGTAAATGCTGACACACTCCCGGGGACCCCTGTAAATACAGACACACTCCCGGGGACCCCTGTAAATACTGACACACTGCCGGGGACCCCTGTAAATAATGACACACTCCCGGGGACCCCTGTAAATACTGACACACTCCCGGGGACCCCTGTAAATACTGGCGCACTCCCGGGGACCCCCTGTAAATACTGACACACTCCCGGGGACCCCTGTAAATAATGACACACTCCCGGGGACCCCTGTAAATACTGACACACTCCCGGAGACCCCCTGTAAATACTGACACACTCCCGGGGACCCCCTGTAAATACTGACACACTCCCGGGGACCCCCTGTAAATGCTGACACACTCCCGGGGACCCCTGTAAATACAGACACACTCCAGTGGACCCCCTGAAAATATTGACACACTCCCGGGGACCCCTGTAAATTCTGACACACTCCCGGGGACCGCCTGTAAATACTGAAACACTCCCGGGGACCGCCTGTAAATACTGACACACTCCCAGGGACCTCCTGTAAATACTGACACACTCCCGGGGACCCCTGTAAATACTGACACACTCCCGGGGACCCCCTGTAAATACTGACACACTCCCGGGGACCCCCTGTAAATACTGACACACTCCCGGGGACACCCTGTAAATACTGGCGCACTCCTGGGGACCCCCTGTAAATACTGACACACTCCGGGGGACCCCCTGTGAATACTGACACACTCCCGGGGACCCCCTGTAAATACTGACACACTCCCGGGACCCCCTGTAAATACTGACACACTCTGGGGGACCCCCTGTAAATACTGACACACTCCCAGGGACCCCTGTAAATACTGACACACTCCCGGTGACCCCCTGTAAATACTGACACCCACCCCGGGACCCCCTGCAAATACTGACACACTCCCGGGGACCCCCTGTGAATACTGACACACTCCCGGGGACCTCCTGTGAATACTGACACACTCCCGGGGACCCCCTGTGAATACTGACACACTCCCGGGGACCCCCTGTAAATACTGACACACTCCTGGGGACCCCCTGTAAATACTGACACACTCCCAGGGACCCCCTTTAAATACTGACACACTCCCGGGGACCCCCTGTGAATACTGACACCCACCCCGGGGATCCCCTGTAAATACTGACACACTCCCGGGGACCCCCTGTCAATACTGACACACTCCCGGGGACCCCTGTAAATACTGACACACTCCCGGGGACCCCTGTAAATACTGACACACTCCCGGGGACCCCCTGTAAATGCTGACACACTCCCGGGGACCCCTGTAAATACTGACACACTCCCGGGGACCCCCTGTAAATACTGACACACTCCCAGGGACCCCCTGTAAATACTGACACACTCCCGGGGACCCCTGTAAATACTGGCACACTCCCGGGGACCCCCTGTAAATACTGACACACTCCCAGGGATCCCCTGTAAATACTGACACACTCCCGGGGACCCCCTGTAAATACTGACACACTCCCGGGGACCCCCTGTAAATACTGACACACTCCCGGGGACCCCCTGTAAATACTGACACACTCCCGGGGACCCCCTGCAAATGCTGACACCCACACCGGGGACCCCCTGTGAATACTGAAACACTCCCAGGGACCCCCTGTAAATACTGACACAGTCCCGGGGACCCCCTGTAAATACTGACACACTCCGGGGGACCCCCTGTAAATACTGACACACTCCCGGGGACCCCTGTAAATACTGACACACTCCCGGGGACCCCTGTAAATACTGACACACTCCCGGGGACCCCTGTAAATACTGACACACTCCCGGGGACCCCTGTAAATACAGACACACTCCCGGGGACCCCTGTAAATACTGGCGCACTCCACGGGACCCCCTGTAAATACTGACACACTCCCGGGGACCCCCTGTAAATACTGACACACTCCCGGGGACCCCCTGTAAATACTGACACACTCCCGGGGACCCCTGTAAATACTGGCGCACTCCCGGGGACCCCCTCTAAATACTGGCACACTCCAGTGGACCCCCTGAAAATATTGACACACTCCCGGGGTCCTTGTAAATTCTGGCACACTCCTGGGGACCCCCTGTAAATACTGACACACTCCCAGGGACCCCCTTTAAATACTGACACACTCCCGGGGACCCCCTGTGAATATTGACACACTCCCGGGGACCCCTGTAAATACTGACACACTCCCGGGGACCCCCTGTATATACTGACAAACTCCTGGGGACACCTTATAAATACTGACACACTCCTGGGACCCCCTATAAATACTGACACGCTCCCGGGGACCCCCTGTAAATACTGACACACTCCCATGGACCCCCTGTAAAACTGACACACTCCCGGGGACCCCCTGTAAATACTGGGACACTCCCGGGGAACCACTGTAAATACTGACACACTCCCATGGACCCCCTGTAAAACTGACACACTCCCATGGACCCCCTGTAAATACTGACACCCACCCCGGGACCCCCTGGAAATACTGACACACTCCCAGGGACCCCTGTAAATACTGACACACTCCCGGGGACCCCCTGTAAATACTGACACACTCCCAGGGACCCCCTGTAAATACTGACACACTCCCGGGGACCCCTGTAAATACTGGCACACTCCCGGGGACCCCCTGTAAATACTGACACACTCCCGGGGACCCCCTGTAAATACTGACACACACTCCCGGGGACCCCCTGTAAATACTGACACACTCCCAGGGATCCCCTGTAAATACTGACACACTCCCGGAGACCCCCTGTAAATACTGACACACTCCCGGGGACCCCCTGTAAATACTGACACACTCCCGGGGACCCCCTGTAAATGCTGACACACTCCCGGGGACCCCTGTAAATACAGACACACTCCCGGGGACCCCTGTAAATACTGACACACTGCCGGGGACCCCTGTAAATAATGACACACTCCCGGGGACCCCTGTAAATACTGACACACTCCCGGGGACCCCTGTAAATACTGGCGCACTCCCGGGGACCCCCTGTAAATACTGACACACTCCCGGGGACCCCTGTAAATAATGACACACTCCCGCGGACCCCTGTAAATACTGACACACTCCCGGAGACCCCCTGTAAATACTGACACACTCCCGGGGACCCCCTGTAAATACTGACACACTCCCGGGGACCCCCTGTAAATGCTGACACACTCCCGGGGACCCCTGTAAATACAGACACACTCCAGTGGACCCCCTGAAAATATTGACACACTCCCGGGGACCCCTGTAAATTCTGACACACTCCCGGGGACCGCCTGTAAATACTGAAACACTCCCGGGGACCGCCTGTAAATACTGACACACTCCCAGGGACCTCCTGTAAATACTGACACACTCCCGGGGACCCCTGTAAATACTGACACACTCCCGGGGACCCCCTGTAAATACTGACACACTCCCGGGGACCCCCTGTAAATACTGACACACTCCCGGGGACACCCTGTAAATACTGGCGCACTCCTGGGGACCCCCTGTAAATACTGACACACTCCGGGGGACCCCCTGTGAATACTGACACACTCCTGGGGACCCCCTGTAAATACTGACACACTCCCGGGGATCCCCTGTGAATACTGACACACTCCCGGGGACCCCCTGTGAATACTGACACACTCCCGGGGATCCCCTGTGAATACTGACACACTCCCGGGGACCCCCTGTAAATACTGACACCCACCCCGGGACCCCCTGTAAATACTGGCGCACTCCTGGGGACCCCCTGTAAATACTGACACACTCCCGGGGACCCCTGTAAATACTGGCGCACTCCCGGGGACCCCTTCTAAATACTGGCACACTCCAGTGGACCCCCTGATAATATTGATACACTCCCGGGGATCCCCTGTAAATACTGACACACTCCCGGGGACCCCCTGTAAATACTGACACACTCCCGGGGACCCCTGTAAATACTGACACACTCCCGGGGACCCCCTGTAAATACTGACACACTCCCGGGGACCTCCTGTAAATACTGAAACACTCCCGGGGACCGCCTGTAAATACTGACACACTCCCAGGGACCTCCTGTAAATACTGACACACTCCCGGGGACCCCTGTAAATACTGACACACTCCCGGGGACACCCTGTAAATACTGACACACTCCTGGGGACACCCTGTAAGTACTGGCGCACTCCTGGGGACCCCCTGTAAATACTGACACACTCCCGGGGACCCCCTGTAAATACTGACACACTCCCGGGGACCCCCTGTAAATACTGACACACTCCCGGGGACCCCTGTAAATACTGACACACTCCCGGGGACCCCCTGTAAATACTGACACACACTCCCGGGGACACCCTGTAAATACTGACACACTCCCAGGGATCCCCTGGAAATACTGACACACTCCTGGGGACCCCCTGTCAATACTGACACACTCCCGGGGACGCCCTGTAAATACTGACACTCTCCCGGGGACCCCCTGTAAATGCTGACACCCACCCCGGGGACCCCCTGTGAACACTGACACACTCCCGGGGACGCCCTGTAAATACTGACACACTCCCGGGGACTCTCTGTTAATACTGACACACTCCCGGGGACCCCCTGTAAATACTGACACACTCCCGGGGACCCCCTGTAAATACTGACACACTCCCGGGGACCCCTGTAAATACTGAGACATTCCCGGGGACCCCTGTAAATACTGACACACTCCCGGGGACCCCTGTCAATACTGACACACTCCCGGGGACCCCTGTAAATACTGACACACTCCCGGGGACCCCCTGTATATACTGACAAACTCCTGGGGACACCTTATAAATACTGACACACTCCTGGGACCCCCTATAAATACTGACAAGCTCCCGGGGACCCCCTGTAAATACTGACACACTCCCATGGACCCCCTGTAAAACTGACACACTCCCGGGGACCCCCTGTAAATACTGACACACTCCCGGGGACACCCTGTAAATACTGGCGCACTCCTGGGGACCCCCTGTAAATACTGACACACTCCGGGGGACCCCCTGTGAATACTGACACACTCCTGGGGACCCCCTGTAAATACTGACACACTCCCGGGGATCCCCTGTGAATACTGACACACTCCCGGGGACCCCCTGTGAATACTGACACACTCCCGGGGATCCCCTGTGAATACTGACACACTCCCGGGGACCCCCTGTAAATACTGACACCCACCCCGGGACCCCCTGTAAATACTGGCGCACTCCTGGGGACCCCCTGTAAATACTGACACACTCCCGGGGACCCCTGTAAATACTGGCGCACTCCCGGGGACCCCTTCTAAATACTGGCACACTCCAGTGGACCCCCTGATAATATTGATACACTCCCGGGGATCCCCTGTAAATACTGACACACTCCCGGGGACCCCCTGTAAATACTGACACACTCCCGGGGACCCCTGTAAATACTGACACACTCCCGGGGACCCCCTGTAAATACTGACACACTCCCGGGGACCTCCTGTAAATACTGAAACACTCCCGGGGACCGCCTGTAAATACTGACACACTCCCAGGGACCTCCTGTAAATACTGACACACTCCCGGGGACCCCTGTAAATACTGACACACTCCCGGGGACACCCTGTAAATACTGACACACTCCTGGGGACACCCTGTAAGTACTGGCGCACTCCTGGGGACCCCCTGTAAATACTGACACACTCCCGGGGACCCCCTGTAAATACTGACACACTCCCGGGGACCCCCTGTAAATACTGACACACTCCCGGGGACCCCTGTAAATACTGACACACTCCCAGGGATCCCCTGGAAATACTGACACACTCCTGGGGACCCCCTGTCAATACTGACACACTCCCGGGGACGCCCTGTAAATACTGACACTCTCCCGGGGACCCCCTGTAAATGCTGACACCCACCCCGGGGACCCCCTGTGAACACTGACACACTCCCGGGGACGCCCTGTAAATACTGACACACTCCCGGGGACTCTCTGTTAATACTGACACACTCCCGGGGACCCCCTGTAAATACTGACACACTCCCGGGGACCCCCTGTAAATACTGACACACTCCCGGGGACCCCTGTAAATACTGAGACATTCCCGGGGACCCCTGTAAATACTGACACACTCCCGGGGACCCCTGTCAATACTGACACACTTCCGGGGACCCCTGTAAATACTGACACACTCCCGGGGACCCCCTGTATATACTGACAAACTCCTGGGGACACCTTATAAATACCGACACACTCCTGGGACCCCCTATAAATACTGACACGCTCCCGGGGACCCCCTGTAAATACTGACACACTCCCATGGACCCCCTGTAAAACTGACACACTCCCGGGGACCCCCTGTAAATACTGGGACACTCCCGGGGAACCACTGTAAATACTGACACACTCCCATGGACCCCCTGTAAAACTGACACACTCCCATGGACCCCCTGTAAATACTGACACCCACCCCGGGACCCCCTGGAAATACTGACACACTCCCAGGGACCCCTGTAAATACTGACACACTCCCGGGGACCCCCTGTAAATACTGACACACTCCCAGGGACCCCCTGTAAATACTGACACACTCCCGGGGACCCCTGTAAATACTGGCACACTCCCGGGGACCCCCTGTAAATACTGACACACTCCCGGGGACCCCCTGTAAATACTGACACACACTCCCGGGGACCCCCTGTAAATACTGACACACTCCCAGGGATCCCCTGTAAATACTGACACACTCCCGGAGACCCCCTGTAAATACTGACACACTCCCGGGGACCCCCTGTAAATACTGACACACTCCCGGGGACCCCCTGTAAATGCTGACACACTCCCGGGGACCCCTGTAAATACAGACACACTCCCGGGGACCCCTGTAAATACTGACACACTGCCGGGGACCCCTGTAAATAATGACACACTCCCGGGGACCCCTGTAAATACAGACACACTCCAGTGGACCCCCTGAAAATATTGACACACTCCCGGGGACCCCTGTAAATTCTGACACACTCCCGGGGACCGCCTGTAAATACTGAAACACTCCCGGGGACCGCCTGTAAATACTGACACACTCCCAGGGACCTCCTGTAAATACTGACACACTCCCGGGGACCCCTGTAAATACTGACACACTCCCGGGGACCCCCTGTAAATACTGACACACTCCCGGGGACCCCCTGTAAATACTGACACACTCCCGGGGACACCCTGTAAATACTGGCGCACTCCTGGGGACCCCCTGTAAATACTGACACACTCCGGGGGACCCCCTGTGAATACTGACACACTCCTGGGGACCCCCTGTAAATACTGACACACTCCCGGGGATCCCCTGTGAATACTGACACACTCCCGGGGACCCCCTGTGAATACTGACACACTCCCGGGGATCCCCTGTGAATACTGACACACTCCCGGGGACCCCCTGTAAATACTGACACCCACCCCGGGACCCCCTGTAAATACTGGCGCACTCCTGGGGACCCCCTGTAAATACTGACACACTCCCGGGGACCCCTGTAAATACTGGCGCACTCCCGGGGACCCCTTCTAAATACTGGCACACTCCAGTGGACCCCCTGATAATATTGATACACTCCCGGGGATCCCCTGTAAATACTGACACACTCCCGGGGACCCCCTGTAAATACTGACACACTCCCGGGGACCCCTGTAAATACTGACACACTCCCGGGGACCCCCTGTAAATACTGACACACTCCCGGGGACCTCCTGTAAATACTGAAACACTCCCGGGGACTGCCTGTAAATACTGACACACTCCCAGGGACCTCCTGTAAATACTGACACACTCCCGGGGACCCCTGTAAATACTGACACACTCCCGGGGACACCCTGTAAATACTGACACACTCCTGGGGACACCCTGTAAGTACTGGCGCACTCCTGGGGACCCCCTGTAAATACTGACACACTCCCGGGGACCCCCTGTAAATACTGACACACTCCCGGGGACCCCCTGTAAATACTGACACACTCCCGGGGACCCCTGTAAATACTGACACACTCCCGGGGACCCCCTGTAAATACTGACACACACTCCCGGGGACACCCTGTAAATACTGACACACTCCCAGGGATCCCCTGTAAATACTGACACACTCCTGGGGACCCCCTGTCAATACTGACACACTCCCTGGGACGCCCTGTAAATACTGACACTCTCCCGGGGACCCCCTGTAAATGCTGACACCCACCCCGGGGACCCCCTGTGAACACTGACACACTCCCGGGGACGCCCTGTAAATACTGACACACTCCCGGGGACTCTCTGTTAATACTGACACACTCCCGGGGACCCCCTGTAAATACTGACACACTCCCGGGGACCCCCTGTAAATACTGACACACTCCCGGGGACCCCTGTAAATACTGACACACTCCCGGGGACCCCTGTAAATACTGACACACTCCCGGGGACCCCTGTCAATACTGACACACTCCCGGGGACCCCTGTAAATACTGGCGCACTCCCGGGGACCCCCTCTCAATACTGGCACGCTCCAGTGGACCCCCTGTAAATATTGACACACTCCCGGGGACCCCTGTAAATTCTGACACACTCCCGGGGACCGCCTGTAAATACTGACACACTACCGTGGACCCCCTGTAAATCCTGAAACACTCCCGGGGACCGCCTGTAAATACTGACACACTCCCAGGGGCCTCCTGTAAATACTGACACACTCCCGGGGACCCCTGTAAATACTGACACACTCCCGGGGACCCCCTGTAAATACTGACACACTCCTGGGGACACCCTGTAAATACTGACACACTCCCGGGGACCCCCTGTAAATACTGACACACTCCCGGGGACACCCTGTAAATACTGGCGCACTCCTGGGGACCCCCTGTGAATATTGACACACTCCCGGGGACCCCTGTGAATGCTGACACACTCCCAGGGACCCCCTGTAAATACTGACACACTCCCGGGGACCCCCTGTAAATACTGACACACTCCCGGGGACACCCTGTAAATACTGACACACTCCCGGGGACCCCCTGTAAATACTGACACACTCCCGGGGACCCCTCTAAATACTGACACACTCCCGGTGACCCCCTGTGAATACTGACACACTCCCGGGGACCCCCCTGTAAATACTGACACACTCCCGGGAACCCCCTGTAAATACTGATACACTCCCGGGGACCCCCTGTAAATACTGACACACTCCCGGGGATCCCCTGTAAATACTGACACACTCCCAGGTACCCCTGTAAATACTGACACACTCCCAGGTACCCCTGTAAATACTGACACACTCCCGGGAACCCCCTGTAAATACTGACACACTCCCGGGGACCCCCTGTCAATACTGACACACTCCTGGGGACCCCCTGTAAATACTGACACACTCCCAGGGACCCCCTTTAAATACTGACACACTCCCGGGGACCCCTGTAAATACTGACACACTCCCGGGGACCCCCTGTAAATACTGACACACACTCCCGGGGACACCCTGTAAATACTGACACACTCCCAGGGATCCCCTGTAAATACTGACACACTCCTGGGGACCCCCTGTCAATACTGACACACTCCCTGGGACGCCCTGTAAATACTGACACTCTCCCGGGGACCCCCTGTAAATGCTGACACCCACCCCGGGGACCCCCTGTGAACACTGACACACTCCCGGGGACGCCCTGTAAATACTGACACACTCCCGGGGACTCTCTGTTAATACTGACACACTCCCGGGGACCCCCTGTAAATACTGACACACTCCCGGGGACCCCCTGTAAATACTGACACACTCCCGGGGACCCCTGTAAATACTGACACACTCCCGGGGACCCCTGTAAATACTGACACACTCCCGGGGACCCCTGTCAATACTGACACACTCCCGGGGACCCCTGTAAATACTGGCGCACTCCCGGGGACCCCCTCTCAATACTGGCACGCTCCAGTGGACCCCCTGTAAATATTGACACACTCCCGGGGACCCCTGTAAATTCTGACACACTCCCGGGGACCGCCTGTAAATACTGACACACTACCGTGGACCCCCTGTAAATCCTGAAACACTCCCGGGGACCGCCTGTAAATACTGACACACTCCCAGGGGCCTCCTGTAAATACTGACACACTCCCGGGGACCCCTGTAAATACTGACACACTCCCGGGGACCCCCTGTAAATACTGACACACTCCTGGGGACACCCTGTAAATACTGACACACTCCCGGGGACCCCCTGTAAATACTGACACACTCCCGGGGACACCCTGTAAATACTGGCGCACTCCTGGGGACCCCCTGTGAATATTGACACACTCCCGGGGACCCCTGTGAATGCTGACACACTCCCAGGGACCCCCTGTAAATACTGACACACTCCCGGGGACCCCCTGTAAATACTGACACACTCCCGGGGACACCCTGTAAATACTGACACACTCCCGGGGACCCCCTGTAAATACTGACACACTCCCGGGGACCCCTCTAAATACTGACACACTCCCGGTGACCCCCTGTGAATACTGACACACTCCCGGGGACCCCCCTGTAAATACTGACACACTCCCGGGAACCCCCTGTAAATACTGATACACTCCCGGGGACCCCCTGTAAATACTGACACACTCCCGGGGATCCCCTGTAAATACTGACACACTCCCAGGTACCCCTGTAAATACTGACACACTCCCAGGTACCCCTGTAAATACTGACACACTCCCGGGAACCCCCTGTAAATACTGACACACTCCCGGGGACCCCCTGTCAATACTGACACACTCCTGGGGACCCCCTGTAAATACTGACACACTCCCAGGGACCCCCTTTAAATACTGACACACTCCCGGGGACTCCCTGTGAATACTGACACACTCCCGGGGATCCCCTGTGAATACTGACAGAGTCCTGGGGACCCCCTGTAAATACTGACACACTACCGGGGATCCCCTGTGAATACTGACACACTCCCGGGGACCCCCTGTGAATACTGACACACTCCCGGGGATCCCCTGTGAATACTGACACACTCCCGGGGACCCCCTGTAAATACTGACACCCACCCCGGGACCCCCTGTAAATACTGACACACTCCCGGGGACCCCCTGTAAATACTGACACACTCCCGGGGACTCTCTGTTAATACTGACACACTCCCGGGGACCCCCTGTAAATACTGACACACTCCCGGGGAACCCCTGTAAATACTGACACACTCCCGGGGACCCCTCTAAATACTGACACACTCCCGGGGACCCCTGTAAATACTGACACACTCCCGGGGACCCCTGTCAATACTGACACACTCCCGGGGACCCCTGTAAATACTGGCGCACTCCCGGGGACCCCCTCTAAATACTGGCACACTCCAGTGGACCCCCTGTAAATATTGACACACTCCCGGGGACCCCTGTAAATTCTGACACACTCCCGGGGACCGCCTGTAAATACTGACACACTACCGGGGACCCCCTGTAAATACTGACACACTCCCGGGGACCCCCTGTAAATACTGACACACTCCGGGGGACCCCTGTAAATACTGACACACTCCCATGGACCCCTGTAAATACTGACACACTCCCGGTGACCCCCTGTGAATACTGACACACTCCCAGGTACACCTGTAAATACTGACACACTCCCGGGAACCCCCTGTAAATACTGACACACTCCCGGGGACCCCCTGTCAATACTGACACACTCCTGGGGACCCCCTGTAAATACTGACACACTCCCAGGGACCCCCTTTAAATACTGACACACTCCCGGGGACCCCCTGTGAATACTGACACACTCCCGGGGATCCCCTGTGAATACTGACACACTCCTGGGGTCCCCCTGTAAATACTGACACACTCCCGGGGATCCCCTGTGAATACTGACACACTCCCGGGGACCCCCTGTGAATACTGACACACTCCCGGGGATCCCCTGTGAATACTGACACACTCCCGGGGACCCCCTGTAAATACTGACACCCACCCCGGGACCCCCTGTAAATACTGACACACTCCCGGGGACCCCCTGTAAATACTGACACACTCCCGGGGACCCCTGTAAATACTGACACACTCCCGGGGACCCCCTGTAAATACTGACACACTCCCGGGGACCCCCTGTAAATACTGACACACTCCCGGGGACCCCCTGTAAATACTGACACACTCCCGGGGACCCCTGTAAATACTGACACCCACCCCGGGACCCCCTGTAAATACTGACACACTCCCGGGGACCCCCTGTAAATACTGACACACTCCCGGGGACCCCTGTAAATACTGACACACTCCCGGGGACCCCCTGTAAATACTGACACACTCCCGGGGACCCCCTGTAAATACTGACACACTCCCGGGGACCCCCTGTAAATACTGACACACTCCCGGGGACCCCTGTAAATACTGGCACACTCCCGGGGACCCCCTGTAAATACTGACACACTCCCGGGGACCCCCTGTAAATACTGACACACTCCCAGGGATCCCCTGTAAATACTGACACACTCCCGAGGACCCCCTGTAAATACTGACACACTCCCGGAGACCCCCTGTAAATACTGACACACTCCCGGGGACCCCCTGTAAATACTGACACACTCCCGGGGACCCCCTGTAAATGCTGACACCCACCCCGGGGACCCCTGTAAATACTGGCGCACTCCTAGGGACCCCCTGATAATATTGATACACTCCCGGGGACCCCTGTAAATACTGACACACTCCCGGGGACCCCCTGTAAATACTGAAACACTCCCGGGGACCGCCTGTAAATACTGACACACTCCCGGGGACCTCCTGTAAATACTGAAACACTCCCGGGGACCGTCTGTAAATACTGACACACTCCCAGGGACCTCCTGTAAATACTGACACACTCCCGGGGACCCCTGTAAATACTGACACACTCCCGGGGACACCCTGTAAATACTGACACACTCCCGGGGACCCCCTGTAAATACTGACACACTCCTGGGGACACCCTGTAAGTACTGGCGCACTCCTGGGGACCCCCTGTAAATACTGACACACTCCCGGGGATCCCCTGTAAATACTGACACACTCCCGGGGACCCCCTGTAAATACTGGCGCACTCCTGGGGACCCCCTGTAAATACTGACACACTCACGGGGACCCCTTTAAAAACTGACACACTCCCGGGGACCCCCTGCAAATACTGACACACTCCCGGGGACCCCCTGTAAATACTGACACACTCCCGGGGACCCCTGTAAATACTGACACACTCCCGGGGACCCCCTGTAAATACTGACACACACTCCCGGGGACCCCCTGTAAATACTGACACACTCCCACGGATCCCCTGTAAATACTGACACACTCCTGGGGACCCCCTGTCAATACTGACACACTCCCGGGGACCCCCTGTAAATACTGACACACTCCCGGGGACCCCCTGTAAATGCTGACACCCACCCCGGGGACCCCCTGTGAACACTGACACACTCCCAGGGACCCCCTGTAAATACTGACACTGTCCCGGGGACCCCTTGTAAATACTGACACACTCCCGGGGACCCCCTGTAAATACTGACACACTCCCGGGGACTCTCTGTTAATACTGACACACTCCCGGGGACCCCCTGTAAATACGGACACACTCCCATGGACCCCCTGTAAATACTGACACAAACCCGGGGACCCCTGTAAATACTGACACACTCCCGGGGACCCCTGTAAATACTGACACACTCCCGGGGACCCCTGTCAATACTGACACACTCCCGGGGACCCCTGTAAATACTGGCGCACTCCCGGGGACCCCCTCTAAATACTGGCACACTCCAGTGGACCCCCTGTAAATATTGACACACTCCCGTGGACCCCTGTAAATTCTGACACACTCCTGGGGACCCCCTGTAAATACTGACACACTCCCAGTGGACCCCCTTTAAATACTGACACACTCCCGGGGACCCCCTGTGAATACTGACACACTCCCGGGGATCCCCTGTGAATACTGACACACTCCCGGGGACCCCCTGTGAATACTGACACACTCCCGGGGATCCCCTGTGAATACTGACACACTCCCGGGGACCCCCTGTAAATACTGACACCCACCCCGGGACCCCCTGTAAATACTGACACACTCCCGGGGACCCCCTGTAAATACTGACACACTCCCGGGGACCCCTGTAAATACTGGCGCACTCCCGGGGACCCCCTCTAAATACTGGCACACTCCAGTTGACCCCCTGTAAATATTGACACACTCCCGGGGACCCCTGTAAATTCTGACACACTCCCGGGGACCGCCTGTAAATACTGACACACTACCGGGGACCCCCTGTAAATACTGACACACTCCCGGGGACCCCCTGTAAATACTGACACACTCCGGGGGACCCCTGTAAATACTGACACACTCCCATGGACCCCTGTAAATACTGACACACTCCCGGTGACCCCCTGTGAATACTGACACACTCCCAGGTACACCTGTAAATACTGACACACTCCCGGGAACCCCCTGTAAATACTGACACACTCCCGGGGACCCCCTGTCAATACTGACACACTCCTGGGGACCCCCTGTAAATACTGACACACTCCCAGGGACCCCCTTTAAATACTGACACACTCCCGGGGACCCCCTGTGAATACTGACACACTCCCGGGGATCCCCTGTGAATACTGACACACTCCTGGGGTCCCCCTGTAAATACTGACACACTCCCGGGGATCCCCTGTGAATACTGACACACTCCCGGGGACCCCCTGTGAATACTGACACACTCCCGGGGATCCCCTGTGAATACTGACACACTCCCGGGGACCCCCTGTCAATACTGACACCCACCCCGGGACCCCCTGTAAATACTGACACACTCCCGGGGACCCCCTGTAAATACTGACACACTCCCGGGGACCCCCTGTAAATACTGACACACTCCCGGGGACCCCGTGTAAATACTGACACACTCCCGGGGACCCCTGTAAATACTGACACCCACCCCGGGACCCCCTGTAAATACTGACTCACTCCCGGGGACCCCCTGTAAATACTGACACACTCCCGGGGACCCCTGTAAATACTGACACACTCCCGGGGACCCCCTGTAAATACTGACACACTCCCGGGGACCCCCTGTAAATACTGACACACTCCCGGGGACCCCCTGTAAATACTGACACACTCCCGGGGACCCCTGTAAATACTGGCACACTCCCGGGGACCCCCTGTAAATACTGACACACTCCCGGGGACCCCCTGTAAATACTGACACACACTCCCGGGGACCCCCTGTAAATACTGACACACTCCCAGGGATCCCCTGTAAATACTGACACACTCCCGAGGACCCCCTGTAAATACTGACACACTCCCGGAGACCCCCTGTAAATACTGACACACTCCCGGGGACCCCCTGTAAATACTGACACACTCCCGGGGACCCCCTGTAAATGCTGACACCCACCCCGGGGACCCCTGTAAATACTGGCGCACTCCTAGGGACCCCCTGATAATATTGATACACTCCCGGGGACCCCTGTAAATACTGACACACTCCCGGGGACCCCCTGTAAATACTGAAACACTCCCGGGGACCGCCTGTAAATACTGACACACTCCCGGGGACCTCCTGTAAATACTGAAACACTCCCGGGGACCGCCTGTAAATACTGACACACTCCCAGGGACCTCCTGTAAATACTGACACACTCCCGGGGACCCCTGTAAATACTGACACACTCCCGGGGACCCCCTGTAAATACTGACACACTCCCGGGGACACCCTGTAAATACTGACACACTCCCGGGGACCCCCTGTAAATACTGACACACTCCTGGGGACACCCTGTAAGTACTGGCGCACTCCTGGGGACCCCCTGTAAATACTGACACACTCCCGGGGACCCCCTGTAAATACTGACACACTCCCGGGGACCCCCTGTAAATACTGGCGCACTCCTGGGGACCCCCTGTACATACTGACACACTCACGGGGACCCCTTTAAAAACTGACACACTCCCGGGGACCCCCTGCAAATACTGACACACTCCCGGGGACCCCCTGTAAATACTGACACACTCCCGGGGACCCCTGTAAATACTGACACACTCCCGGGGACCCCCTGTAAATACTGACACACACTCCCGGGGACCCCCTGTAAATACTGACACACTCCCACGGATCCCCTGTAAATACTGACACACTCCTGGGGACCCCCTGTCAATACTGACACACTCCCGGGGACCCCCTGTAAATACTGACACACTCCCGGGGACCCCCTGTAAATGCTGACACCTACCCCGGGGACCCCCTGTGAACACTGACACACTCCCAGGGACCCCCTGTAAATACTGACACTGTCCCGGGGACCCCTTGTAAATACTGACACACTCCCGGGGACCCCCTGTAAATACTGACACACTCCCGGGGACTCTCTGTTAATACTGACACACTCCCGGGGACCCCCTGTAAATACGGACACACTCCCATGGACCCCCTGTAAATACTGACACACTCCCGGGGACCCCTGTAAATACTGACACACTCCCGGGGACCCCTGTAAATTCTGACACACTCCTGGGGACCCCTGGAAATACTGACACACTCCCAGGGACCCCCTGTAAATACTGACACACTCCCGGGGACCCCTGTAAATTCTGACACACTCCTGGGGACCCCCTGTAAATACTGACACACTCCCGGGGACCCCCTGTAAATATTGACACACTCAAATTGTGGTTTGGGATTTGGATTGGCGTTTGTATTATGGTTTGGGATTGGGATTGTTGATTGGATTGTGGTGTGTGATTGGGTTTCCGATTGGGGATTGGGACGTGGGATTGGATTGCGGTGTGGAATTGGGATTGGATTGCGATCTGGGATGGGGATTGGGATTGGATTGCAGTGTGGGATGGGGATTGGGATTGGATTGCGGTGTGGGATGGGGATTGGGATTGGATTGCGGTGTGGGATGGGGACCTGGGATTGGATTGCGGTGTGGGATGGGGATTGGGATTGGATTGCGGTGTGGGATGGGGATTGGGATTGGATTGCGGTGTGGGATGGGGATTGGGATTGGATTGCGATCTGGGATGGGGATTGGGATTGGATTGCGGTGTGGGATGGGGATTGGGATTGGATTGCGGTGTGGGATGGGGATTGGGATTGGATTGCGGTGTGGGATGGGGATTGGGATTGGATTGCGATCTGGGATGGGGATTGGGATTGGATTGCGGTGTGGGATGTGGATTGGGATTGGATTGCGGTGTGGGATGGGGATTGGGATTGGATTGCAGTGTGGGATGGGGATTGGGATTGGATTGCGGTGTGGGATGGGGATTGGGATTGGATTGCGGTGTGGGATGGGGATTGGGATTGGATTGCGGTGTGGGATGGGGATTGGGATTGGATTGCGATCTGGGATGGGGATTGGGATTGGATTGCGGTGTGGGATGGGGATTGGGATTGGATTGCGGTGTGGGATGGGGATTGGGATTGGATTGCGGTGTGGGATGGGGATTGGGATTGGATTGCGATCTGGGATGGGGATTGGGATTGGATTGCGATCTGGGATGGGGATGGGGATTGGATTGCGGTGTGGGATGGGGATTGGGATTGGATTGCGGTGTGGGATGGGGACCTGGGATTGGATTGCGGTGTGGGATGGGGATTGGGATTGGATTGCGGTGTGGGATGGGGATTGGGATTGGATTGCGGTGTGGGATGGGGATGGGGATTGGATTGCGGTGTGGGATGGGGATTGGGATTGGATTGCGGTGTGGGATGGGGATATGGGATTGGATTGCGGTGTGGAATGGGGATTGGGATTGGATTGCGGTGTGGGATGGGGATATGGGATTGGATTGCGGTGTGGAATGGGGATTGGGATTGGATTGCGGTGTGGGATGGGGATTGGGATTGGATTGCGGTGTGGGATGGGGATTGGGATTGGATTGCGGTGTGGGATGGGGACCTGGGATTGGATTGCGGTGTGGGATGGGGATTGGGATTGGATTGCGGTGTGGGATGGGGATTGGGATTGGATTGCGGTGTGGGATGGGGATTGGGATTGGATTGCGGTGTGGGATGGGGACCTGGGATTGGATTGCGGTGTGGGATGGGGACCTGGGATTGGATTGCGGTGTGGGATGGGGACCTGGGATTGGATTGCGGTGTGGGATGGGGATTGGGATTGGATTGCGGTGTGGGATGGGGATTGGGATTGGATTGCGGTGTGGGATGGGGATTGGGATTGGATTGCGGTGTGGGATGGGGATTGGGATTGGATTGCGGTGTGGGATGGGGATTGGGATTGGATTGCGGTGTGGGATGGGGATTGGGATTGGATTGCAATCTGGGATGGGGATTGGGATTGGATTGCGGTGTGGGATGGGGATTGGGATTGGATTGCGGTGTGGGATGGGGATTGGGATTGGATTGCGGTGTGGGATGGGGATTGGGATTGGATTGCGGTGTGGGATGGGGATTAGGATTGGATTGCGGTGTGGGATGGGGATTGGGATTGGATTGCGGTGTGGGATGGGGATTGGGATTGGATTGCGGTGTGGGATGGGGATTGGGATTGGATTGCGGTGTGGGATGGGGATTGGGATTGGATTGCGGTGTGGGATGGGGATGGGGATTGGATTACGGTGTGGGATGGGGATTGGGATTGGATTGCGGTGTGGGATGGGGATTGGGATTGGATTGCGGTGTGGGATGGGGATGGGGATTGGATTGCGGTGTGGGATGGGGATTGCGATTGGATTGCGGTGTGGGATGGGGATGGGGATTGGATTGCGGTGTGGGATGGGGATGGGGATTGGATTGCGGTGTGGGACATGTGCTGATTGTTCTCCTGCTCCCCCCCCACCCCCCCCCCCCCCCAGGCCTGTGCCCTGGACCCCATGCTGGACGACTCGGTGATGTTCGGGAAGCGGCTGCGAAACCTGGGACAGCCAGTGACCCTGCGAGTGATTGAGGACCTCCCTCACGGCTTCCTCAGCCTCTCCAACCTCTCCCGGGAGACCAAGGAAGCCTCCCACATCTGCGTGGAGAAGATCCGGGAGGTCCTGCAGGGCCGGCCGGCCCCCATCCAGACACGGAAACACCGCAAGCTGGAACGGGTCGGAGTGAAGCCACCGCCAGTGCCCGAGGTCAGCCAGCCCGAGGACGTGACCATGGTCTCGAACAGAGAAATTGGGGCCTAGACCCTCCCATCCTGCGTGTGCCCTCTCCTCGTGCACAAGTGGACAGTCGTGGGATGTCTATCCACGGGTGTGTGGACTGCAGAGAACTTTCTATCTACTTTTTCCGCCCTCACCCTCAGACTAAACCCGTCGAATGGGCTGCGACCATTAACGGGGTTCCCCTGGATTGGGGGGGAGGGGGGGCTTCTGTACAGACTTCTCCTGATCCCCATCTCTACTTAGTCAACTGCCATCGCCCCTCCACCCATCGGTCCCCCCCGACCTTACGGGGACGCGCGAAAGAGAAGGTCCAGATCCCACCAGCACGGCCTCCCTCCGGATCCGCCTCACCTGCCAACCAGCCAGCGAGTGTGCACGTGCCCCGCAGGCAGAGCGTGTAATCGCACACCCACACTCTTTGCACGCAACCCACCCTCAGCGTGTGGGCTGCGAGCGCCAGGGGTGCGCGGGCACGTCCAACCCATCCGGGCACGTCCGCCGCACGCGCCTTTGCACGAGCGTGAGCTCTGTTGCACGAGGGGACTGTGCACCCTGTGGAGGACGGGGGGACAGCATGTGGGGCCTTTGCACAAGCGCGAGCCCCAGTGTGCGAGGGGAGCGTGTGACCGTCACACCCTGCGGAGGACGGGGGACAGCGTGTGGGGCCTTTGCACAAGTGTGAGCTCTGAAACTTATGGAGACCAAAGCACAGCGCCTTCTCTGCCAGCGCAGGGAGGGCGCAATTTACTTCTCCAAATTGTTCGGACTGCTGCCTTTGTATGAGTCTCTGTCTGTGCGTCTGTCTGTGTGTCTGTCTGTGTGTGCCAGTGCCTGTGTGCATCACTGTCTGTGAGTATCTGTGTGTTGGACTTTTGTTTTTATTTGTCTATATATTATTTTAAAGGATTGTTTTTGCTGTCTGTTCAATCGCTGCCACAGATTATGTATTTATTCTGTACCTGCCCCCGCCTTCCGTTCAGTTTGCCGTCTGGTGCCAGCTTCACGTGGCGTTCCCCCATACCCTCGGCGACGTTTCCCTCCAGCCCACTCCCTCCCCCACCCACCATTTCTCCGCACCCCTTCTGGGAATCAGGACAGTGTCCTGGTGATTCCAGATGTCGCCTCCCTGAGTTTGTTCCAGTTCCTCCACCATAAACCAGACAAACGGGATAGTTTCCTGCCTCTCTGCAGTACCCCCTCACCGTGTGACACCCGGGGGAACCCCCCCTCACCGTGTGACACCCGGGGGAACCCCCCCTCACCGTGTGACACCCGGGGGAACCCCCCCTCACCGTGTGACACCCGGGGGAACCCCCCCCTCACCGTGTGACACCCGGGGGAACCCCCCCCTCACCGTGTGACACCCGGGGGAATCCCCCCTCACCGTGTGACACCCGGGGGAACCCCCCCTCACCGTGTGACACCCGGGGGAACCCCCCTCACCGTGTGACACCCGGGGGAACCCCCCTCACCGTGTGACACCCGGGGGAACCCCCCCTCACCGTGTGACACCCGGGGGAACCCCCCTCACCGTGTGACACCCGGGGGAACCCCCCCTCACCGTGTGACACCCGGGGGAATCCACCCCCACCGTGTGACACCCGGGGGAATCCACCCCCACCGTGTGACACCGGGGGAATCCACCCCCACCATGTGACACCGGGGGAATCCACCCCCACCGTGTGACACCCGGGGAAACCCCCCCTCACCATGTGACACCCGGGGAAACCCCCCCCCTCACCGTGTGACACCGGGGGAACCCCCCCCCCTCACCGTGTGACACCGGGGGAACCCCCCCCTCACCGTGTGACACCGGGGGAACCCCCCCCCTCACCGTGTGACACCCGGGGAACCCCCCCCTCACCGTGTGACCCCCGGGGCAAACCCCCTCACCGTGTGACCCGCGGTGCAAACCCCCCCTCACTGTGTGCCACCGGGGGAAACCCCCCCTCACTGTGTGACCCTCGGGGCAAATTGCCCTCACTGTGTGACCCCCGGGGCAAATCCCCCCTCACTGTGTGACCCCCGGGGCAAACCCCCCTCACTGTGTGACCCCCGGGGCAAACCCCCCCTCACTGTGTGACCCTCGGGGCAAATTGCCCTCACTGTGTGACCCCCCGGGGCAAATCCCCCCTCACTGTGTGACCCCCGGGGCAAATCCCCCCTCACTGTGTGACCCCCGGGGCAAACCCCCCTCACTGTGTGACCCCCGGGGCAAACCCCCCCTCACTGTGTGACCCCCGGGGCAAACCCCCCCCCAACCGTATGACACCCGGGGCAAACCCCCCCCCTCACTGTGTGACCCCCGGGGCAAACCCCCCCTCACTGTGTGACCCCCGGGGCAAACCTCCCCTCACTGTGTGACCCCCGGGGCAAACCCCCCCTCACTATGGTCGGTGGAGTGCTCTCAGTTTGAGATTGGGTCCTGGTAATGAGCAGTTGCCAATTCTAACCCCACTCCCCCTCCCCTCGGTGCGCGGGGAGTTTGCCCGTTAACCTGCCCCTCAGTGCGCGGGGAGTTTGCCCTTTAACCTGTCCCTCGGTGCGCGGGGAGTTCGCCTGTTAACCTGTCCCTCGGTGCGCGGGGAGTTTGCCCTTTAACCTGCCCCTCAGTGCGCGGGGAGTTTGCCCTTTAACCTGTCCCTCGGTGCGCGGGGAGTTCGCCTGTTAACCTGTCCCTCGGTGCGCAGGGAGTTTGCCCTTTAACCTGCCCCTCGGTGCGCGGGGAGTTTGCCCTTTAACCTGTCCCTCGGTGCGCGGGGAGTTCGCCTGTTAACCTGTCCCTCGGTGCGCGGGGAGTTTGCCCTTTAACCTGCCCCTCGGTGCGCGGGGAGTTTGCCCTTTAACCTGCCCCTCGGTGCGCGGGGAGTTTGCCTGTTAACCTGTCCCTCGGTGCGCGGGGAGTTTGCCCGTTAACCTGTCCCCTCGGTGCGCGGGGAGTTTGCCCGTTAACCTGTCCCCTCGGTGCGCGGGGAGTTTGCCCGTTAACCTGTCCCTCGGTGCGCGGGGAGTTTGCCCTTTAACCTGTCCCTCGGTGCGCGGGGAGTTTGCCCTTTAACCTGCCCCTCGGTGCGCGGGGAGTTTGCCCGTTAACCTGTCCCCTCGGTGCGCGGGGATTTTGCCCGTTAACCTGTCCCTCGGTGCGCGGGGAGTTTGCCCGTTAACCTGCCCCTCGGTGCGCGGGGAGTTTGCCCGTTAACCTGCCCCTCAGTGCGCGGGGAGTTTGCCCTTTAACCTGTCCCTCGGTGCGCGGGGAGTTTGCCCGTTAACCTGTCCCCTCTGTGCGCGGGGAGTTCGCCCGTTAACCTGTCCCCTCTGTGCGCGGGGAGTTCGCCTGTTAACCTGCCCCTCAGTGCGCGGGGAGTTTGCCCGTTAACCTGTCCCTTGGTGCGCGGGGAGTTCGCCTGTTAACCTGTCCCTCGGGGACTCCCCTCAACACCTGAAGCCAGCACGGCCCCCCCTGTACAAAATATAACACGAGGCAAAAACAAGGAGCCAACGTTAAACA